>NC_137796.1:81177840-81427840 GCF_963383645.1 Muscardinus avellanarius | reverse complement strand
GAGACCCTGTTTCCAAATAAAATATGAAAAATAAAATAGGTCTAGGAGTCTGGCTTGGGGGTAGAAAGCCCCTGGGTTCCCATTCTCAGTATCACAAAAGAGAGAGAGAGAGAGAGAGAGAGAGAGAGAGAGAGAGAGAGAGAGAGAGAGAGAGAAAGAAAGAAAGAAAGAAAGAAAGAAAGAAAGAAAGAAAGAAAGAAAATACAAGCATGTGCAGGAGCCCTGGGTGCCAAATGGAGAGTCTCCAAGGCTCAAGGCCAGGGGCTGGCCCTTGCGGGAGCTGCGAGCAGAAACACTGATCTCTGCTCTCCCAAGTTCTGGAGGGGAAGTGCTGGGGGGATCCTGCTGCAGTTACCCCTGCCCAAGATCCTGCCCAGCAGCTAGGCCCCTGGTTGTAGACCCTCACCCCAGCCAGGCTGAGCTTAACCTCCCGTACCAGCTGTCCAGTGTCCCTGGAGACGGTGCCTGCAGCAGATACTACATGACTTTCCCTGCAGTGCCCGGAAGAAAGCCGGGAGCCAGTGTGCTCTGCCTCCACTAACAGCATGAAGTTCCCGTTAACTGGGTTAGTCTGGTGGCTGAAAAACAAATCCCAAACTGTTCTAATTAAAAGTCGGCTTTTCTTCTTGACACAAATTAAAAGCAGCTGTCACTGCAAGGCAGCCATCTTATCTACTGGCTTCCTAGAGTTCTGCTCTGGCAAGGAACCACAGACAAGGCCGTTCCTGAAGCCTTCTAGGAATGCCCCTTGGCACCCAGCACCATCTGCAGCGGTGTGACCACGGACAAGTTACTCAACCTCTCTGCGCCTCCTGGTGCTTTTCCCTGGAGCACAATCCTTTTTTTTTTTTTTTTTTTTTTGGCGGGTCTGGGGATGGAACCCAGGGGCATTTGACTTCTGAGCTACACCCCCCTGCCCAACAATTTTTTTTTTTGAAACTGGGTCTCACTGAGTTGCGGAGGGCCTCACTAAGTAGCTGAGGCTGTCTGCGAACCGCGATCCTCCGGTCTCAGCCTCCCAAATGCTGGAATTACAAGCGCGCGCCACCACGCCCGGCTGCACAATCCTTACTGGAGCAAGTACCTCAGAAGGTCTTGTAAGACCAGTGAGGGTGCTATGTTAAGTGCACAGGGGTGATGTGTGGTGATTCTCAGCTTTGGTTTTAAGGCTGAGTCGAGTCAGCTGGAAACACTGAAAAACTCCTAATGTCAGCCAGGAACTCTCCCCAAAATGCATTCTGTTTTAATTAGTTTGGGGTAGGGTTGGGGGCATGGGTAGTTTTTAACACTCCCCGGCCCCGGGTGATTTTAACATGCAAGTCGGGTTGGAAATTGAATTTGCTACTGTACTTGTTAGCTCAGAGGTCATCCAGCTTTTACATGCGTCAGAATAGTGACACCCAGTGGAATTCTGTGAGGATGAAATGTTCTCAATGCGCCATCCAATATGCCAGCCACATGTGGTCACGTGAAATGTGCCTGAAATATGGCTCATGCAACTGAGGACTTTGTTATTTAACTGTAATCAATTTTTTTGTGTGTGATACTGGGGACTGAATCCAAGGACATTCTACCTCTGAGCTATATTCCTACCCCTATTTTATTTTTACTATTTTTTTTGTGTGTGGTACTGGGGATGGAACCCAGGGGCATTCTCTCTCCAAGCTACATCTCCTTCCCTACTTTTATTCTTTATTTTGAAACAGGGTCTCACAGAGTTGCAAAGGGCCTCACTGAGTAGCTGAGGCTATCCAAGAACTGGAATCCTCCTGTCTCAGTCTCCCAAATGCTGGGATTACAAGTGTGTACCACCACGCCCGGCTATTTTTACTTTGAAATAGGGTCTGGCTAGTTTGATGAGAATCTCACTACTTGCTGAGTCTGTCCTCAAACCTGAGGTCCTCCTGTCTCTGCCTTCCAAAAGCTGGGATTATAAGTGTGTGCCACCACACCCGGATATTGTAATCAACTTAAATACAGATGCTCCTCAAATTATGATGGGTTTATATCCTGATACACCCACCTAAGCTGAAAATATCCGAAGCTAGAAATGCAATGAATTCATATAGTCTCTTCAACATCACAGCTTAGTCTGGCCCACCTTAAATATTCGGGACACTTGTGTTAACCTGTAGTTGGGCAAAATCATCCAATGCAAAGCTCTTTCTCTTCTGAAATACTGAGTACCTCCTGTTATTTACTGAACACTGCATGGCAAGTGAAAAACAGTGGTTATATGGGCATGCGTTTGCACCATCGTAGAGTTAAAAATCTTACGTCCAAACATCATAGGTTAGAGGTCATCTCTGGTCACATGTGGCTTGTGGCTCCCTTATTGGGCACTGCAGACCTGGGTGGGGGGTGCTTGCTGAAACGCTGGCTCTGGGGCCCCCTCCAGAGACGCTGGTTCAGCAGGTCTGCGGCACGGCCCGCGAATCTTATTTTTAACACATTCTTAGGTGATGCTGCTGCTGCTGTCTGGGGACCACACTTTGAAAAAGAAAGAGCTCAAAATAAATGTTGACTGCAATTTGCCCATGTTTCCTACAGTGGAGCAAACCAGGGGCTCACTGTACCTCCCAGAGGTACAGGTCAGAACCCGACGGGTCACAGACTGGGACTCAGGAGCTGCAGAGGCTCATCTGACTCCAGCTCTCTTGACTGTTGGGTGCTCAGGTGTTGGGCACCGGGATGCTGGGGTGGATCTACTATCAAAAGAGAGGGGTTTTGTTTTTTTAAATACAATTGATTGAACCCAGGGGCATTCTACCTCTGAGCCACACCCCCAGCCCTATTATTTTTATTTTTTGTGGTACTAGGGAAGGAACCCAGGGACCTTTTACCTCAAGATACATTCCCAACCCTATTTTATTTTTTATTTGGAAACATGGGTCTTGCTAAGTTGCAGAGGGCCTCACTAAGCTGCTGAGGCTGGCTGTGTACCTGAGATCCTCCTGTCTCAGGCTCCCAAGTACTGGGATTACAAGTGTGTGCACCACCATGCCCAGCTAGAGGGGTCTTGATTTCAAACTAATGATCTCTCAGAGATGAGAGAGCGCACAGCATCAGCTCACGAGACATTTAGGTAAAGAAGTGGGTAGTTCAACTCTAGAAGATGCCATGTAACCAATTCACCCAAATATCCCCAAAGCCTCGAGCGGGGAGTTGACACCATCCCGTCAACTCTGTTCTGCTGTTTCTGTAATGCTGCCTCTCTAAGACAGACCTTCTGGGTGGGCACGGTGGCACACACTTGTCATCCCAGTGTTTGGGAGGCTGAGACAGGAGGATTGTGGTTTGGGGACAGCCTTGGCTACTACTTAATGAGGCCCTTTGCAACTCAGTGAAACCTTGTTTCAAAATAAAGATTAAAAAGTAAGGCTGGAGCCAGGCAAGGTGGCACACATTTGTAATCCCAGTACTTGGGAGGCTGAGACAGGAGGATCACGCAGGTTCAAAACCAGCCTCAGCAGCTTAGTAAGGCTATCAGGAACTTAATGAGACCCTGTTTCCAAAAATAATATAAAATAGGTCTGAGAGTGTAGCCTGGAGGTAGAAAGACCCTGGGTTCCATCCCCAGTACCACAAAAAAAAAAAAAAAAAAAAAAAAGGAAGGCTGAGAGTGTAGCTCGGAGGTAGAACATCTCTGAGTTCTGTCCCAAGTACTGAAAAAAAACAAAAACAAAAACAACACCTTCTCTAATTTTTCTGTTGAGCATCAGATATATACCAGGCAAAGAGAGAATTCAAAGATGAGTAGAAGTAGAACGTGGTGGTCCAAGACTATAATCCCCGCGCTTGGGAGGCTGAGACAGGAGGATTGCACAGGTTCGAAGCCAGCCTCAGCTACTTAGTGAGGCTCTCAACAACTTAGTGAGACCCTGTTTCCAAATAAAGTATAAAATAGGTCTGAGAGTATAGCCTGGAGGTAGGAAGCCTCTAAGTTTCACCCCTAGTACCATAAAAAAAAAAAAAGAAAAAAGAAAAAGAAAAAAATTGCCCACCTTGTAAATAAGTTTTGAATTATCTACCTAGGTCCTTCCTATCCAAAGCTAAACATTTAAAAGTTAGCCCTAGCTGGGCATGGGGACACTCACTTCTAATCCCAGTACTTGGGAGGCTAAGACAGGAGGATCATGGGTTCGTGGCCAGCCTCAGCTACTTAATGAGGCCTTTGCAACTCAGTGAGACCCTGTATCAAAATAAAAAATAAAAAATCAGGCTGGGGGTGTAGCTCCGAGGTAGAATGCCCCTGAGTTCAATCCCTAGCACCACACACACACACAAAAAGCTAGCCACAACCCGGGTATGGTGATACACATCTATAACCCCAGTACTTGGGACTGAGCCAGGAGGATCACAGGTTCAAGGACAACCTCAGCAAGTAGTGAGACTCTCATCAACCTAGGCACACCCTGTTTCAAAATAAAAATGAAAAGTAGGGGCCGGGCGTGGTGGTGCACCCTTGTAATCCCAGCAATTAGGAGACTGAGATATGAGGATCATGGTTTGTGGACAGCCTCAGCTAGTGAGGCCCTTTGCAACTCAGTGAGACCTTGTTTCAAAATAAAGAATAACAAATAGAGCTGGGGGTATAGCTCGGAGGTAGAATGCCCCTGGGTTCCATCCCCAGTACTGAAGAAAAAAAAAAAAAAATAGGGCTGGGGGCTGTAGCTCAGAAGTAGAATGACCCTGGGTTCAATCCTCAGTATGCCAATAAGATAAAAAGTTTGCCACAATGTAGACTTATTCATATACTTTTATGGGATACTTTTAGTGCTTAAAAAAAAAAACCAATAACAGATGCATGTAGACCACTTCCCTTACCTGACTAGGAATGCGCTGGGGCAGGGATTAGATTCTATATTCTGTATTTTGTTTTCACATCTTAGAAAATGGGTTCTGACATCCCCCAGGGAAAGGCAGGAGTCTGGCTTGGAGGGGAGAAGAGACGCTGGAGAGAAGGTGGGAGCTGAAGCTTCTCGGGGAAGTGGTAACGGCCGAAGGTCTGGAGATACCAGACCTTTGGGCAGAAGGGAGCCGGCGGGTGGCCAGCTGCCCCTGCTGGCAGAGCAGGACTTCATGGGCAACAACCCAACTCGACCAGCTTTGCCTCACGGCTGCCAACTAAAGAGCAGACACCAGCCCTTCCTCCTGAGCGCAGATCACGCCCTGGCCATTGCGCAGCTCTGCCTGCAGACAAGATGGGGCCAAAAGCCTCGCCGGGGCTGTCTTTGGGTTCCTGGGGGCTTGGGCTTCAGGAGGGAGGCCTGGAAAGGAGCAACATGCCTTTTCTGCTATGATATGAAATCATCGACTTTGTAAAATCCTTAAGCACCTCGCCCTTTCCCTGCACGTGAAATTGAGAGCACAGAGATGGGGCGGAGCAGCTCTTCCTTCCTGCCCTTTGTGCTGCGCAGCAGTGAGGGAGACGAGGGCGGCCTGCGGGCCGAGCATCGCGCTGTGGATTCGGTGATTCTGAGAGCCTGGGTGGGCATGGGAGTGAAGAGACTCACCAGTTTGGAAGAGGTTCAGTTCACACTCCAGGTAGTCGAACATCTCCACTGTCAGCTGGAAACTAGAGCCAAGAAGAGAGCTTACATTCCACACATACATTAATGAATGAATATATACTCTCGCAGTGCTTAGGGATTGAACCTAGAGCCTCGAGCAGGGCAGGCAGCTTTACCGCCGAGTGACACCTGAACGCCCAAGGCTGGTGTTTCGCCTGCCCCTTCACCTAGGCTCTGTACCGCCGTGCCCATCCCGAATGCACCCCTGCATGCACACAGGTCCGTTCACATGCATGTGTGCACATCCCAGCTGCAATTCTCAGCTCCCACCCAAGCTGTTGCCATGGCCATTTGAAGACCGAGCAGAGTCCACAGCGGCATGGCACAGGCAGAAAACAGGGACCGGTGCTGGGCGGGGAGGTGGAGTGTGAGACCCGAGAGGCCTGGGTGTGCAGCGGCCGGGCAGGGCTCTGGATGAGGCCTCAGCAGGAAGTGGCCCTGTCCCCACCCCGGCCTGTCCTGACCACCAGGCCCTCTATGACCCTAACAGGAAGTGACAAATCACAAAAGCTTTCTTCCCCACTGGGTCTAAGCATGTGCACCGCCACTTACAAGTTGTTGACGTCACTTTCTCCGGCCTCATCCAGCTGTCGGTCACTCATCTGGAGGTTGCATGGGAACCGGGGGTTCTGGAAGGGAGGTGGAGGAGGAAATCAGAACAAGGCACGTGAAGAGTGTCTCTATCATCCAACTAACCCAACACCTCCAACAGCAACGAGCCGTCTACACCGAGTGTGTGCAGCAGGGGCTCCCTCGACCCATCGTCACAGGTGCAGCTCCGTTCCACCGCTCTCAGCCAAAAAGGGGCTTCTGGTACTGTCTGGAACATTCTATGTACATGGTGCAGTGAAACCCCACGTGTGAGCCGGGCGTGGTGGCGCACACTTGTAATCTCTGCTCTTGGGAGGCTGAAATAGGAGGATCGCACGGGTTCGAAACCAGCCTCAGCTACTTAGTGAGGCCCTCAGCAACCTAGTGAGACCCTGTTTCCAAATGAAATATAAAATAGGTCTGGGAGTATAGCCCGGAGGTAGAGAAGCCCCTGGGTTCCACCCTCAGTACCACACAAAAAAATTAAAAAATTAAAAATTGAAACCCCACATGTGAATGTTTGCCTGTCAATCATCTACCATTCATAGGGCAGCAGTGAATATTTGTTTTTGTGGTATTGGGGAATGAACCCAGGGGAGTTCTACCTCCAAGCTATATCCCTATTTATTTATTTACTTACTTATTTATTTTTGTGGGTCTGGGGATGGAACCCAGGGGCATTTGACCTCTGAGCTATACTCTCTCCCCCATTTTTTCTTTCTTTTTTTTTTTGGTGGTGGTACTGGGGGTGGATCCCAGAGGCCTTCTACCTCCGGGCTATACTCCCAGACCTATTTTATATTTTATTTGGAAACAGGGTCTCACTAAATTGCTGAGAGCCTCACTAAGTAGCTGAGGTTGGCTTCGAACCTGTGCGATTCTCCTGTCTCAGCCTCCCAAGCACGGGGATTACAAGCGTGCGCCACCATGCCCGGCTTTAGTCTTTATTTTGAGACAGGGTCTCACTGAGTTGCAGAGGGCCTCACTAAGTAGCTGAAGCTGTCTGTGAACCGCGATCCTCCGGTCTCAGCCTCCCGAATGCTGGGATTACAAGCGTGCGCCACCACGCCTGGCTTTTATCTTTTATTTTGAAACAGGGTCTTGCTAAGTTACTTTGTGCTGCTGGCCTCAAACCTACAATCCTCCCGTTTCAGCCTCCCAAGTACTAGGATTACAGGCTAGATGGAGCAGCAGGGCTAGGTATGAGGTGCTTGATTCTGGCCCCCACTTCTCCCATGCCCTGAGCTGAAGTCTTAACATTCTATCCCCTGCCAGGAAATTCCCACTGCAGCCTCAGCTCCCAGGCTGCACGTGCCAAGGCCTCTGAGCTGCCCTGGACTTGCTACCAGAGCCCCGCGGGCACCTCCACGGCTCTGCTAGCCTTGGTGGCAGTGCCCGCAGGCACGGCTCTGGGCTGCCCGCCTCTCCCCTTCCCACAGTGCTTCCCACGCCCTCCTCTGTCTCCCAAACTGCTACTCGCTCAGAACTTCAGGGATGCCTCCAGCATCCACCTTTCCCAAGTCCTAGAGGACAGTGCACCTTCTGGAGGGTGGGGGTTCGTTTTGAAACAGGTGTTGCTAAGTACCTCAACTCCAGTACCTTTGCCTCTCCCTCCATCTTTGGCTGCTGACCCTGCCGTCACCTAGAGCCAGCCCTGCACAGACTCTTCAGTGCAGACCCCACTCTGACCGGACTATCTGGGCCCCGGCCAGTCCTCTCCCACGCTCAGATCCACCTGCTCCCAGCTCAGAGACGCCTCGCACTGGGTACCCTCTTATTCAGGCCTCTTTGGCCCCTTCTGGCCACATGTACTTCCTCACTACATCTGGACATCAGGACTGGAGACCTGGTCTGTCCTCCCCCACTCCCATCTGTCTAGCTACCTTTCTGCCACACTGCTACTAAAAACCTTGGGCCTGGATCCCTGTCACATGCTCTGTACCTAGGACCATCAAGAAGTAAACATGCCTGGAAAGGAGTCACAGCTGGTGAGTTCTTAGTGACTGTCTTTTTTTTTTTTTTTTTTTTTTTTTGCGGTACTGGGGATGAAACTTTGGGGCATTATACCTCCAAGCTACACCCCCAGCCCTAGTTTTTGAGTCCTTTTATTTTTGAAACAGGGTCTTTCTGAGTTGCGAAGGGCCTCGCTAAGTAGCTGAGGCTGTCTGCGAACTGCAATCCTCCGGTTTCAGCCTCCCGAATGCTGGGATTACAAGCGTGTGGCTCCTTGGTGTCTGTCTTAGTCAGCTTGGGATGCACAGACTGGAAAGCTGGAATAACGGACATTGATTTCTTAGAGTTCTGGAGGCCAGGAAGACCAAGATCCAGGTGCTGCCAGCTTCAGCTCCTGGGGAGGGCCTCTTCCCAGTTATGTCCCTCACATGGCAGAGGAAGAGAGGGAGAGAGGGAGAGAGAGAGTGGGAGAAAGAGAGAGAGAGAGGGAGGGAGGGGGGAGGGAGAGAGAGAGAGAGAGAGAGAGAGAGAGCGAGAGAGAGAGAGAGAGCGAGCGTGTGCGCGCGCACACACTCTGCCCGGTCTCTAATCCTAATCCTGTCATGAGGGCCCTACCCCCATGACCGATCACCTCCCAAAAGCCTATCATTTCACTGGGAACTGGGATTTCAGTTTATAAACTTGGGGGTCACATTCAGTCCACGACAGCGCCCCTAACAGTCCTTGCTATGCCTCTGAACTGTTCCCTTTCAATAAGTAACTGTTTACTCTGGAACTTGGTACCCATCCCTTCCCGCCGCCCTCAGCAGGCGGCCTGCCTTCTTAAGCCTCAGCTCTTCTGCCCACTCCCCCCCGCTGTGACCGTCTCTGGTGTCCTTCCTTCCCTCCAGACCCCACGGAGAATGGGACCGTGGCTTTTTTTTTGGGCGGGTCTCAGGGTGGAACCCAGGGTCATTTGACCTCTGTGCTAAACCCCCTGCCCTGTTTTTTATTCTTTATTTTGAAACAGGGTCTCACTAAGCTACAGAGGGCCTCACTAAGTAGCTGAGGCTGTCCACGAACCACAATCCTCCTGTCTCAGCCTCCCAAATGCTGGGATTACAAGCGTGCGCCCCCACGCCCGGCTCTTTTTTTTTTTTTTAATTCAGAACCAGCTCTTCCTGTATGACCTCCCCCCAATTCTGGTTCATTCTGTCATCCACTCAGTAAGTTCCGACCAAGCACCTGATGGGAGCAGAAGCTTGGCAAACACAGAGGACACCGGGAGACAAAGGTGCCTGCTCTCTGTCCTCTTGCAGTCCCAGTCCCACTCTTCCTCATGCTCAGCTCTGCTTTCCTGTGCTCCCGCCTCACGTCCTAAGACCCAGCTCGGTCTCCCTCTCCCGCAACTCCTGCCCATCTTTGGGCAGGCCCCATTCCTCTGCCTGTTTGAGGGACAACTGTCCCATATCTGGCCCTCATTGTCAGCCACACTGACAGCTGGGCTCTGTCAAGTCTAACTTACAATGATGGGCCAGGAGGGCATCGTCAAATGCAGGAAAGAAGCCAGGCGTGGTGGCGCACGCTTGTAATCCCAGTACTTGGGAGGCTAAGAAAGGAGGATCTAAGGTTCAAGGCCAGCCTCAGCTACTTAGTGAGGCCCTTGGCAACTCAGTGAGATCCTGTTTCAAAATACAGAATAAAAGATAGTAACCGGGCCTGGTGGTGCAGGCTTGTAGTCCCAGTGTTCGGGAGGCTGAGACCAGAGGATCGTGGTTTGCGGACAGCCTCAGCTACTTAGTGAAGCCCTCTGCAACTCCGTGAGACCTGGTTTCAAAATAAAGAATAAAAAATAGGGCAGGGACTGTAGCTCAGAGGTCAAATGCCACTGGGTTCCATCCCCTGACCCGCAAAAAAAAAAAAAAAAATAGGGCTGGGGGTATAGCTTGTGGGTAGAATGCCCCTGGGTTCCATCCCCAGTACCACAATAAATAAATAAATAACAGCCAGGCGTGGTGGCGCACGCTTGTAATCCCAGCATTTGGGAGGTTGAGACCAGAGGATCACGGTTTGAGGACAGCCTCAGCTACTTTGTGAGGCCCTCTGCAACTCAGTGAGACCCAGTTTCAAAATAAAATAATAAAAAATAGGGCAGGGGGTGTAGCTCGGAGGTCAAGTGCCCTTGGGTTCCATCCCCAGACCCACCCCCTACACAAAATAATAAATAAATAATAAATAAATAAATAAAAATGCAGGAAAGACACCCTAAATGTGGTGATTGCTCTTTATAGTCCGATCACCAGCAGGTGCAGAGCAGTCTGCGGAGCCGCTCGGGCGGACCCGGAGGCCTTCAGGACTGAGAGGTTTCAAGCAGCTGCCTGTCCCAGGCCGTGCTCTGTCTTGCCTATGCTTTGCCTGAATGCATATCTATTGCTAATTCCACAGAAATACCAAATTCACACCTGGGCCTCCACTGCTCCCTCTGCCTGCAATGCTTGCCAACTTTTCTTTTTCCCACCACCCCCTCCTCTACCCATCACGTGGCAGATTGGGGTCTCAGGGGAGGGGTCAGGCCAGCCCCAGCTGCTCTGCTCCAGCCCCCCACAACACTGCTGTAACCATACAAGAGATATCTGGCTAGAAGTACCCAGTCAGACCTCTCAAGAACCCCTGACCAACCCTCAGCAATTTAGCAAGACCCTGTTTTAAAACGAACAAAGTATTAAGATTGGGAGTATAGCTTGGAGGTAGAATTCTCTGACTTCAATCCTCAGTACCAAAACAAACAAACAAACAAACAAACAAACAAACAAACAAACCCAAGCTGGGCGTGGTGGCACACGCTTGTAATTCCAGCATTCGGGAGGCTGAGGCAGGAGGATGACAGATTTGCAGCCAGCCTCAGCTACTCAGTGAGGCCCTTTGCAATTCAGTGAGACCATCTCAAAATAAAGAATTAAAAATAGGGCTCTGGCCGGGCGTGGTGGCGCACGCTTGTAATCCCCGTGCTTGGGAGGCAGAGACAGGAGGCTCGCGCAGGTTCGAAGCCAGCTGCATGCGCTGGCTTAAGAGACCGTTTCCAAATAAAAAATGTAAAAATAGGTCTGGGAGTGTAGCCCGGAGGTAGAAGGGCTTCCAGGAACCCCAGTACCACAAAAAAAAAAAAAAAAAAAAAAAAAAAAATAGGGCTGGAGGTGTAGCTTAGAGGTAGAATGCCTTTGGGTTCTACCCCCAATACCGCAAAAAAAAAAAAAAAAAAAAAGGTGGGGGACAAAAGATACACAGGACATCTCCCAAACCCCTGACGCTCGTTCCACCCCTGGAGCCTGACCGCAGCAGCCCTATCAACTTTTCCTCTCATACAGCTTGGATGTGGAATACACCCTCCCCTTGGGGCCCACACTACTCCCCGAAAGCCGGGACAGTTCAGCCCAGGCAGGGAATGGGCGCTGGAGGTGGTGGTATGTTGCCCACAGACTCACTTTGGTGTGGTACTCCATCTTCGTTCTCAGCAGTTTGAGGTAGATACTGCAAAGCTGCCCATATCCCTCGCTCAGATGGCCCTTTCGGGAAGAGAAAGAAAGTCGTGTCAATACTGAGGACCAGTATTAGGTTAAGAGACCTGCAGCCAGGGCTTTTGTTAAAAAAAATTTTTTATCTTTTAGCTGAGTGTGGTGGTGCACACGCGTAATCAATCGCAGGACTTGGGAGGCTGAGACCGGAGGATCCCAGGTTTGTAGCCAGCCTCAGCTACTTAGCAAGGCCCTTCGCAAGTCACTGAAACCCTGTTTCAAAATAAATTAAAAAACAGGGTTGGGGGTATAGCACAGGGGTAGAATGGCCCTGGGTTCAATTCCCAGTACTGTAAAACAAAACAAAACGCTATCTTTTTCTGAGTATGAAAAAAACCCAAATATCTGTAGCAGAAAATTTGGAAACTATAGAAAAGTATATATACACAAATAAATCACCCTTCATCTGCCCACTAGGTAGAATCATAGCTAATGTTTGGGGAGTATAAGCTTCCTTTTTTTTTTTTTTTTTGCAATTTAAATAGATTATTTTTAGAGCAGTTTGAGGTTCATAGCAAAACTGAGCAGAAAGTACAGGAAATTTCATAAACTGCTCATCCTCCCCACCACAACCCCCCAAAGAGTGGTGCATTAGTTAACACTGATGACCTTAAACTGACGTGTCATTATCGCCCAGATTCAAAGTTTCCACGAGGGTCTCCTCTTGGTGTTATACGTTCTATGGTTCTACGTGTTTTGATAATTGTATGATGCCTGAATCTACCATTGTAGTGTTGTATGAAATATTGTCACTGCCCTAAATGTCCTCAATGCTCTGTCTTTATTCTGAAACATAAAATGGAATCTTGTTTTTTTGGGGGGCAATACTAGGGATTGAAACCAGGGGTGCTCTACCACCTACCACTGAGCTACATCCCCAGCCCTTATTATTTTTTATTTTGAGACAAGGTCTTGCTAAGTTGCCCGGGCTGGCCTTAAGCTTTCAATCTTCCTGCCTCAGCCTCCTGAGTACTGAAAATATTGGGTAAAATACAGGCATATAGGTATGTACCATTGAGCCCAGGTCAATGTATTTAATTAATTAATGTGTGTGTGTGTGTGTGTGTGTGTGAGAGAGAGAGAGGGAAGGGGGGGGGAGAGACTGGTAATAGAACCCAGAGGCATTCTACCATTGAGCTATAATCCTAGCCCTTTTATACTTTTTTTTTTATATTGAAACAAAGTTCCACTAAATTGCAAAGGCTAGCCTTGTGTATATGATGCTCTTATCTCAACCTCTCAAGTAGTTGGGATGACAGGTTGTACCACTGTGCCTATAATCCCAGTACTTGGAAGTCTGAGACAGGAGAATCACAGGTTCAAGACCAGCCTCAGCAACTTAACTTAGCAATATTTTTAACAGCTCAGTAAGACCCTGCTTCAAAATAAAAAATAAAAAGCTAGTCATGGTGGTGCACGCTTGTAATCCCAGCATTTTGGAGGCTGAGACAGGAGGATCGAGGTTTGAGGACAGTCTCAGCTACTTAGTGAGCCCCTCTGCAGCTCAGTGAGACCCTGTTTCAAAATAAAGAATAAAAAATAGGGCTGGCTGGGTTGTTGCATGGACGTTGAATGTCCCTGGGTTCCATCCCCAGTATCACACACACGCAAAATTAAATTAAAAGGACTGGGGTATAGCTCAGAGGTAAAGTGCTCACGGGTTCAATCCCAGTACCAATAAATAAATATCACAATTTTTTCATTTTTTTGTATCATTATAGTGACTGCCCAGTATAAGTATGTACCATAATTTTTTTTTGCGTGTGTGTGGGTCTGGGAATGGAACTTAGGGGCATTAAACCTCCAAGCCACACCCCCAGCCCTATTTTTTATTCTTTATTTTGAACATGGTCTCAGTGAGTTGCACAGGGCCTCACTAAGTACCTGAGGCTGTCCGCAAACCGCGATCCTCTAGTCTCAGCCTCCTGAATGCTGGGATTACAAGCGTGCGCCACCACGCCCGGCTATACCATAATTTTTTGAACCAATTAAATACATTCAAAATAGCTAAATTCAATTCAAATAAGCTGAAATTTTTGCAGTTAGAAAGCTAGGGCTACAGGTATATGCCACTGTGCCCGGCTTGCAGTATAGTCTTGTATATAAACATGAAGACTCTCGTAGGTGAATTCTGGATAAGACTTTTTATTTAAGAATTTAAGGATGGGCATGGTGGTGCAGGCCTTTAATCCCAGTACTTGGGAGACTGAGACAGGAGGACCATAGATTCGAGGATAGCCTCAGCAATGTAGTGAGACACTCAGCTATCTAGCAAAACACTGTTTCAAAGCAGAAGATAAAAGAAAGGCTGGGGGGAGGGGTGTAGCTGAGAGGTTGAATGCCACTGGCTTCAATCCCAGGATCTATCTATCTCTATCTCTCTCTCTCTCTCTCTCTCTCTCTCTCTCTCTCTCTCTCTCTCTCTCTCTCTCACACACACACACACACACACAGAATTTTAAGTCTTTATCCTATCACAGCCTCACTATAGGCTACTTCCTTCCCTCAGTCACTCTAGTATAACAAATGAAACAAGTCCTCTCGCTGGCCTCCAGTAGACTAAGAGCCTTTGTAATGGAGCATACAAAGGATGGGGATTTATTTATTTATTTATTTATTTATTTATTTATTTATTTAGGTGGTGCTGGGGTTCCTGGAAGCCCTTCTACCTCCGGGCTACACTCCCAGACCTATTTTTACATTTTCATTTTGGAAACAGGGTCTCATAAGCCAGTGCGCGCGACTGGCTTCGAACCTGCGCGATCCTCCTGTCTCTGCCTCCCAAGCGCGGGGATTACAAGCGTGCGCCACCACGCCCGGCCAAAGGATGGGGATTTAAAACAGAACCCATGTGACCCTTCCCAAGAGGTCTGCCCAGGTAACAAGGTCTCCAGCTGATCTCAACATCTGAGAAGCAGCTAAATTAGCAGAGCAATGCTGGCAACTCACAGTTATCTACAAAAGGAGAGAAATGGGGGCACAAAGAATCCTAAAATTGAGCCAGGCGTGGTGGCGCATGCTTGTAATCCCAGTACCTGGGAGGCTGAGATAGGAGGCTCGCACATGTTTGAAGCCAGCCTCAGCTACTTAGTGAGGCTCTCTGCAACTTAGTGAGACTTTGTTTCGAAATAAAGAATAAAAAATAGGCCTAAGGTTGTAGCTCAGAGGTAGAATGGCCCTGGGTTCCATCCCCAGTACTGCAAGAAAAAAAAAAAAAGAATTTTAAAATCAAGTAGCTGGGGCTCTGGCATGAGTTCTGACTTCTACATTTTCTTTAAGTGTGCCATGCCCTCCAGGGTAGAACAAAGGGTCTGCGTTGAAACATTCCCGAAAGGGCACCAGAGTGGGGGGGGGGCCAGCAAGAGGAGGCGGAAATATCAAGGCCAGAGATGGATGGCAGTACTTCCATAATGTATTAATCTTCTGCGAACACTTCATATTTTATTAATTTTTATGTAACACTTATTCATTCTAGAAAGATTGGAAGTTACCGGAAAGTAGAAAAAAGAGCAAGAATAGTCTCACCATCCAAGATAATTATGCTTTAACATGAAAATGTGCAAAGGTCAAAAGGAAAGATGGTGATGTTAGTATCTGGGAGGCTGAAACAGGAGGAGCCAGGTTCAAGACTAGTGTCAGCAACTTAGTGAGATCCTGTTACAAAAAATAAAAAAGACGCCGGTGTGAGGGCGCACGCTTGTAATCCCAGCATTCAAGAGGCTGAGACTGGAGGATCGTGGTTCGCAGACAGCCTCGGCTACTTAGTGAGGCCCTTTACAACACAGTGAGACCCTGTTTCAAAAATAAAGAATAAAAAATAGGGCAGGGTGTGTAGCTTGGAGGTAGAATGTCCCTGGGTTCCATCCCCAATACTGCAAAATAAATAAATAAATAAATAAATGAATAAAAAACAATAAGGCTGGGGGTGTGATTCAGAGGTAGAATGTTCCTGGGTTGAGTCCCCAGTACCAAAACCAAACAACAACAAAAAACCAAGATGGTCCTAATCAGAAACTCTTGGACTTCCGGGAAGATGGCAACCGAGAAAAGCAGGGCTTAAGAGCCCTGCTAACAACCAATCTCCATTACCACAAAATCAGCGCCTTTCATAGCCAGAAAACACCATTACCAGAGAAATAAAAAAATCACCAGGCTCCAGAGAGAAAGCGGACTGAGAACAGAGCTCAGAGCCACAGAGGAGATACACCGGCCTCACGCCCGAGGACGCGGTAGCGGCGCCATACTGCCGGCGGCAGCGGCAAATTCACCGGATGGCTACAGCGAGCCGAGGTGAGCCGCTGTGGAACAGCCAGGCGGGATTTCTCGCCGCAGGTAAAATCTAAAGCTCCCAGTGGCTGAGCTCAGCACACGCTGCAGGGATTCAGAGTGGAAATCAAAACCAGGGAGAAATATTCCAGCCTCACGGCCGAGGGCGTAGCAGCGGCGCCATATTGCCACTGGCGGCAGCAGCAGAGAATTCACCAAATCCAGTACAGCTACATCTGCGTACTCAAGAACAGTGAGTCAAATTGCGGGCCACAGAGGAGAAATCCCAGTACTGTACTCCCTGGGACTTGACCCAGTGGGGGAGTGGTGGTGGCAGAGGTATCACACCATAAGAGAACGTGCAAGCTGGCACCCCCCATAGTTTAAAGCAGCCTCTATCGACTCCCTGGGTTGGAGACTCTGTGATACAACCCAGTAAAGGAGTAGTGGGGTCTGAGATACTACTGACTCGAGATCCAGAACACCTTAAGTGAAGTCATAGTGACCCAAGGGAAGAACCCAGAGAAGGCACAAACTACCGAAATCATGGGAAAGAGGAATAATACTGGAGCAATTAATGCCCACAACCCCACAACATCAGAACCTGATAAAATAGAAAATCAGAGATTTCTAGAAGATCAAATCAGGAAAATAACTGTAGAAATAATAGAGGTGCTTCGAAAAGAACTCAGAGAGAGCCAAAAAGAGATAAAGGATGCAATTAATGAAGTAAAGGCCTCAATTCAAAGCACAAACAACCGATTAGACCACATGGAGAACAGAATCTCACTCTTAGAAGATGATCATTCCAAAAATGAACGCATAGTTTCTAATCTAGGAAAAAATATCCGACAGCAGGAATCTGATATTGAAGAAATATGGGCCCATCTTAAGAGAGCTAACCTAAGAATAATTGGAATAGAGGAGGGAAAAGAAGGTGAAACCAAAGGGATCAACAATCTCTTCAAGGAAGTAATAGCAGAAAATTTTCCAAACATAAGCAAGAGGTTGATACACAGGTCCAGGAAACTTATAGAACTCCCTTTAGACAGGATCGGAGAAGAGGATCCCCACGCCACATAATTGTCAAAATGACCATTGTGGAAGCCAAGCAGAGAATCTTAAAGGCAACAAAAGCAAAGGGCCAAGTGACGTTCAGAAGCAAACCAATTAGAATCACTCCAGACTTCCCAAACCAAGTCATGAGAGCCAGAAGGGCTTGGAGTAACATATTCCAAACTCTGAAAGAAAACAACTTCCAGCCAAAAATTTCCTACCCAGCAAAACTTTCTATCAAATTAGATGGAGAAATAAGAAGCTTCCATGACAAACAGAAACTGAAGGAATTTATGTCTTCAAAATCAGCACTAGGGAAAATACTCAAAAAGATTAACTACAAAGAAGAAATAGGTAACACACACCAGATCCAGAGAAACAAGATTTTCCATCCAACAGACAACTAAGATTGGTTATCTGTGGAGATTCATTACTTATGTTAGTCTTTTACCTATCTCTAAATGGTATTGTTTGCCTTTATTGTTGTTAATTTTTAGGATTTCTAGTTGGAATATTAATATACCTTCGGATATAGCATTTGGGAATATTTTATCCCATTCTATTAGTAACTGTTAACTCTGTTTACATTGTTTTTGGATATACTATATGTATATATATATTTTTTTTTTAGGAAGTTTGTATACTCTTCAGTTGCCTGTGCCATTGAAATCATATCCAAAAAATCACTGCCAATTTCAATGTTGTGAGGTTTTATGACCCAGATTTTCTTCTAAAAGTTTATAGTCTTAAGATTTATATTTAGGTTTTTTTTATCTATTTTGAGTTAATATTTGTACATGGGATTAGGTAAGGGTCCAACTTTATTCTTTTCTATGTAATTATTATGTTTCAACAATATTTAGTTAAAAGATTATTATTTCCACCACCAAATGTTCATGGAAACCTTGTCAAAAATAACTTGACAATATAGGGAAGAATTTAGCTCTAGGCTTTTATTTAACTCCAATGGTTTATATATCTGCCTTTAGAATAGTACTACACTGTTTCAATTATTGTAGCTTTATATGGTTTGAAATCAGAAAATATATATCTTCTAGCTTTGTTCTTTTTCAAGATCGTTTTGGGTATCTAGAGTCCATATTCCATATTAGGATAGAGTTTTTTTCTGAAAAATAAATATATAAATATATGATAGTTTCACCTAAAAAAAATAGAAAAAAAATTCTTTGGTAAGAAAGAAAGTAAAAAGAAATATTGAAATGTTATCTTTAAGTCATCAAAAGCTTGGTATCAGACAAATGAAACTGTTATGTGAGATTGTCATTTTTAATTTTGGATAAATTGCTATAATACTAGATGTCAACCACTAAGCCAAGCAAGGGAGGGAGGGATGGGGAGAGAATGGGGTGGGGATCGGGTGGGGGCTGACTGGGCGATGTGTGCATGTATGTCTACAAAAGTTTGTATCCCACTATGATGTATGAATACAGTGCACCAATAAAAAAAAAAAAAAAAGAAACTCTTAGTTCAAGGAAAGAGACAGAGATGAAAGGAAGATAGGCCTAAAGGAATCCTACGCTGGGTAATAAAACAGTTTAAGTCCTTGGGTTGACCTCCCCACTGAAAATAGTGGGTAAAACTTTATAAAGAACTTGTTTTTAAGCCGGGCATGGTGGCGCACGCTTGTAATCCCAGCATTGGGGAGGCTGAGACAGAAGGATCATGGTTCGCGGACAGCCTCAGCTACTTAGTGAGGTCCTTTGTAACTCAGTGAGATTCTGTTTCAAAATATAGAATAAAAAATAGGGGTGGGGAGGTGTCTCTCAGCAGTAGAATGCCCCTGGGTTCTATCCCCAGCGCCAAAAAAAAAAAAAAAAAAAAAAAAAAAAGAAGTTGTCTTGAAGGCATAACAAGTTAACAAAAGAATATGGACTTTCCAAGCCAGAAACACAAATAGTACCTGGAATGCTAGGGTGAGACGGGGTCAGGGAGACTGACCACAGCAGGTGACCTTGAGGATTGCTCCCCTGGGCCTCAAGAATGTGAACAGAAAAGCAGTCCTCCAGGTAGCCCAGGCTGAGAAGACTAGTGGAAGGGCCAAAGGCTGTCTCCTGGGTGCAGGGAAGTAGGGGTAAACTGAAAATAACACATACACTGGCACTCCTGCCCTGAGGAAATCCTCCAGAGGACAGTGAAGAAAACTATGGCCTCAAACAGTTCTTGTGAGTAGAGGGAAGGAAAATCTACTGTGGAGAATTGGACCCATGGGCTGGTCCTCAAGGGGATCTTCCCAGAATTCATAAAACCTTAAGTCGAGAATTTAATTTAGAGTTCTCTCACTGGGAGCAAATACCAATTCTCACTGGAGAAATGTGCCTTGGTGATTAACTTCCAAGAATGTCCACAAATAAAATCCCAAGGAAAATGAGCGGCTTATAGTAAAAAAAACAAAACAAAAAAACCTAAGCACAAAAGGAAAATACATAGAGTGAGCAAACTCCACCCAAAATGCCAGATGGCAGAAACAGATCCATAAGGATACCAGAAAATGGAATTATAAAAAGTAAAAAGTAAAATATAAAATGACTAAGCTTAATATATATATATATATATATATATATATATATATATATATATATATTTTTTTTTTTTTTTTTTTTTTTTTTTTTTTTTTTTTTTTTGGTGGTACTGGGGTTCCTGGAAGCCCTTCTACTTCTTTTATTTTTGGATACAGGGTCTCTTAAGCCAGCCCGGCTGGCTTCGAGCCTGCGCAATCCTCCTGTCTCCGCCTCTCAAGCGCAGGGATTACAAGCGTGAGCCACCATGCCCAGCTTAATATACTATTTAAATATTAATATATTATTTAATTACTTAAATAAGCAAGAGTGTACACCTGTAATTCCAGTACTTGGAGAGATAGGAGGATCACAGGGTTGAAGACAGCCTTAGCAAGTAGGAAGACTCTCAGCAACCCAGCAAGACCCTGTTTCAACAATAAAAAATTAGGAAAAAAAAAAGCTGGATGTGCTGGTGCATGCTTGTTATCCCAGCATTTGGGAGGTGAGACAGGAGGACTGCAATTTCTGGATAGCCTCAGCTACTTAGTGAGGCCCTCTGCAACTCAGTGTGACCCTGTTTCAAAATAATAAAAAAAAAAATTAAAAAAAAAATAGGCTGGGGGTGTAACTCAGAGGTTGAATGGCCCTGGGTTCCATCCCCAGTACCTCAAAATAAAAAATCAAATAAAAAGGGGAACCGGGCATGGTGGCACATGCTTGTAATCCCAGTCCTTGGGAGGTTGAGACAGGAGGATTATAGGTTTGCAGCCTCAGTTACTTACTGAGGACACGCCACAACTTAATGAGACCCTGTTTCAAATAAAGAATAAAAATAGGGCTGGGAGTGTAGTTTGAAGGTAGAATACCTCTAAGTTCTGTACCCAGTGACACACACACACACACACACACGCGCGCGCGCATGCACAAAGCAAGAAAGAAAAGAGATCATAGCTAGGCATGATGGTGTACATTTGTAATTCCAGTACTAAGAAGGCTGAGACAGTATCTTACCTTTTTTTTTTTAACTAAGCAGATATTTTATAAGTATTAAGAACATACTGAAAAATTTTAAAGGTATGATTTTTTTTAATCCAAGAATGGTGGTGCATGCTTGTAATCCCAGTACTTGGAGAGGAAGAGACAGGAAGATCACAGAATTGAGGCCAGCGTTGTCAACTTAGTGAGCTCCTTAGCAACTTAGCAAAAACCTGTTTTAAAATAAAAAATAAAATAGGTTTGGGGGTGTAGTTTGGAGGGAGAATGCCCCTAGATTCAATCCGCAGCAACACACCCACACACCCCCCTTAAAAACAAAACCATCAACAACAAAAACAGATGAGATATAAATCTAAACATATCCTGTATTATAATAAATGATGTAAATGGCACAAATGTCTAGTTAAACGACAAAGATTTGCCTAGCAATGTGCAAAGCCCTGGGTTCAGTCCCCAGTATCACAAGAAAACACACACATACACATGCACTTGCATGTGTGACAGATTACCATACTGAATAAAAACAAAAAACCAAAATCCTCTGTAGTCAGCCTGAGCAACATACTAAGACCCCATCTCAAAAAAGGTGTGTGTGGGGGAGAAAAATTCAACTGCGTGCTATTTACAAGTGATATTCTTAAAACATGAGAATACTAGAAAGTCAAAAGTAGAAGGATGGAGAAAGATACCAAACAAATTCTAACAAAAAGGATAAGACTTAAGCTTCACATGTTACAAGGAAAGCTGTCCAGCAGGATTTGGGAGATTTGGGGACAACTTTCAGCTTCGTTCAGGAGACTGACTCACCTTGTGAATTTAGAATAAGTTGCTCCCATCTCGGGGCATAGGTGAGGTGGCCGCCTCATCAAATAGGCAGATTAGACTATATAATGACTAACATCTTATGAATGTGGACAGATCTAGGAAGACTGCGTGAAAAGGCTAAAGTAGTAGTTCTCAACTGGTAGGTGTAAAAAGGCCTATCAGAGAGATTCTTCAAGATGATCCCCTCCCTAGACACTCACCCTTGAACGCTGAAATCCAGAGGTATCTAGTGTGTACGGCTGTACTCTTTCTATTGATTCTGATTTGGTCACCTACCTCCCTTGCTAAGAGAATAGATAGAAAAGAAAAGGCACTAGCAGCGCAAGAGTTAAAAATGCCAGTTCTCAGTTGGGAATTACCTGGGTGTGGTGGCATCTGCCTGTGATCCTAGTACTTGGGAGGCTGAGACAGGAGGATTACAGGTTAGAGGAGACAGCCTTGGCAATTTAGTGAGACTTTATTATTATTATTATTATTATTATTATTATCATTATTATTATTTTGGTGGTACTCAGGGTGGAACCCAGAGGCTTTCTACTTCCGGGCTATACTTCCAGACCCATTTTATTACTTTATTTTATTTTTTTATTTTTTATTTGGAAACAGGGTCTCACTAAGTTGCTGAGTAGCTGAGGCTAGCTTCGAACCTGTGCGATCCTCCTGTCTCAGTCTCCCAAGAGCGGGGATTACAGGCGTGCGCCACCACGCCCGGCCTAGTGAGACTCTCAACAAACTAGTGAGACTCTGTTTCAAAACAAGAAATAAAAAATAAAAAGGGATGAAGGTCTAGTTCAGAGGTAGAATGCTTTCAGGTTCAATCCCTCCTATTGCACGTGTATACACACACACATATATAAAATAAAATACTAATTCTCATGGTGACCCTAAAGGGACCAGTGAAAGGGAAGAAGTAGAAGCTGTGGCTGAGGAATATATATATATATATATACATTCCAATGCCCAGAACAGCTTTGAGACATGAGGTTCTATCGGTAAGAGTGGCTCCCAAGCCCTGGAACTCTCCTGCAGTTTCCTGGCAAGACAGTGGCCATCCTGGCACTATCTGGGGACATCCTTGGCCCCTCCCTATACTCATGGGAGAAATCCTAAACAAGCTGAAAGAGATAAATTTGTTCCCTCTTCTGTGGTCTCTGGGGAAGGAGGAGAGGAGCAGGTGGCCCCCAGAAGCATCTCCAAACTCACCCACATCCTGCTCATGTCGCTCAATTCATTTTTGTATCTCAGAGAATCCTTCAGGACCTGGAGAGGAAAAAGAGCTGTGAGGATACAGAAAGGGGCCAGAGCGAGCTGCAGCTGGGCCTGGACGGGGAGAAAAGGCTGCTGGGGACGAGCGACCCTCATCAGAACCCAAGAGGCCAAGAGAGGGCGGTGTGGCAGCAGACAGCTTCGTGGCCCAGGCAACTGAGCTTTCACTGGGGTGCCAGGCTCCCTGCTGCCCCTCAGCCCCAGGGACTTACATTCGGGTGTCCATCACGCAGGAGCTTGTGGAACACATGGCAGAACTTCCAGCAGAGCATCGCGTTGCTGGAGAGCGGCAGCCGGTTGACCACAGACCAGAAGGTCTGAGCCCCTTTCTCATGGTGAGTGCCCAGGATGCACGGTGAGGGGGTCATGGAAAACAAAGGCACGCGTCCTGCCTCTTGCAGCCAAGGACAGGGACCGAGAAGCACCTGCCGCCGTGGAGGCGGCTGCAGAGGCCATGGCGGCGCAGCCTGGCTCATGGCTCCCTGTGTGGTTTAGACCCCATAGGTCGGGACATTCCTTCTGGCATGTTTTTGACTGATGGCCATAAAATGCCTGGTTCTGCTAAGATCTGTTTTAGGAGATAATTTCCTCAGAGATGCAAGGACCTTGAGAGAGGGTATCTCTTTTTAATTGGCACAAATGCCCCCTAGCCCTCCAGAGGTCCTGGTTTATCCCACTGGGCATGCTGAGGAAGTGGTAGGGAATTCCCTGGGGAATAATCATAGCGCATATATATATATATATATATATATATATATATATATATATATATATATTTTTTTTTTTTTTTTTTTTTTTTTTTGGGTGGTACTGGGGTTCCTGGAAGCTCTTCTACCTCCGGGCTACACTCCCAGACCCATTTTTACATTTTCATTTGGAAACAGGGTCTCCTAAGCCAGCGCGCGCGGCTGGCTTCGAACCTGCGCGCGCGGCTGGCTTCGAACCTGCGCGATCCTCCTGTCTCTGCCTCCCAAGCGCGGGGATTACAAGCGTGCGCCACCACGCCCGGCTATAGCTAATATTTTAACAACACTTGGGAGTTCTTTTGTATATTATTATCAAAAGTGAGGATGTAGCCCAATGTGGTGGGGCATGCTTATAATCCTTTACTTAGGAAGCTGAGATAAGAGGATAACAGGTTCGAGGCCAGCCTTCAACTCAGGAAGACTCTCAGTAACTAAGCAAGACTCTGATTCATCATTTTAAAAAGAGCTGGGCGTGGTGCATGTTTGTAATCCTAGTAATTGGGAGGCTGAGACAGGAGGATCAAAGGTTGGGGCCAGCCTCAGCTATTTAGTGAGGCCCTCTGCAATTTAGCGAGACCTTGTTTCAAGATAAAGAATAAAGCCAGGTGTGGTGGCACACGCTTATAATCCCAGCATCTGGGAGGCTGAGACAGGAAGATCACGGTTCACAGCCAGCCTTAGCTACTTAGTGAGACCCTCTGAAACTTAGTGAGACTGTTTCAAAATAAAAAATGAGCTTGCATGGTGGTGCATGCTTGTAATCCCAGGATTTGGGAGGCTGAGACAGGAGTATCGTGGTTTGCAGATAGCCTCAGCTACTTAGTGTAGCCCTTTACAACTCAGTGAGACCCTGTTTCAAAATAAAGAATAAAAAATAGGGCTGGGGGTGTAACTCAGAGGTAGAATGCCCCTGGGTTCCACCCTGAGCACCGCAAAAATAAATATATTAATTAATTAATTATTAAATAAAAATTAAAAATAGGGCTGAGGGTATAGCTCAGAAGTAGACTGACCCTGGGTTCAAACCCCAGTGCTGCCAAAATAAAATAAAATAAATTTTTTTTTTTTTTTAAAAGGGCTGGTGGTGTGGCTCAGAAGTACAATGCCCCTGGGTTTAATCCTCAGTACCAGAAAATAAGAAAATAAAAAAGTGAGAATGCTCTTCAGTACTCCATCCAGAATCTTGGCTGCCGTGGACAAGACTGGCTGGCTGATTCTCTGTGTTCCTGTTCTGAAAAGTATCCCCAATACCTCACAGGCCAGCCAGCCCTACTTGTGCCTTAAAAGCAGCAGGCTGCATCTAAAATGTCCCTCCCCGAAACTCCAAATGCCTCTTAGCATCTCATCTCTTCCATAAACCTTCCTGGCCTCATTCAGGGGGACCCTCATCCCTAATGCTTTGAACTCTCTGCATGTGGAATCGGGGCTGCCTGTCCTGGACCTAATTCCAATCGTGCCCACAGCCCACAGATTGCCTGCCAGTCTGCATGAAGTAAATGTCCACCCAGCCTCGTGTGGGTTTCTGTTTGGCACGCCCGATCTGTCACTAGTGGGCCCTTTTTGGAGCCAGGAGAGGATTTCCAATGTCTTCTGTAATTACTTAGAGAGGCGTCACAGGCCCAGTAATTGGGCACATCAACTGTAAGTATACCTCTTGACTCCGAACATGAGGCTTCTTTATCCAGACTTGGGTAAGAACCACAGTGCCATTTAGGGAGGGCGACATGCCTCAGGTCAGAGACTGATTCCTGCAGAACATGTGTCATTTTGCTTCTGAGCCAGAAGGTACCATAAATATCCCTTTCCTGAATGAAAATTTCATTTTGAGAGGGGTGGGCTTAAACACAGACTTCTGGGTCTGGAAGCCAAAAGCAGCTTTTGGTGCTGGCATGGTTTCTGAAATAATTTATAAACATAGATTTTCAATCTATTTCGGACCAGAAGGCAGCAATGCAGAGAGACCAGCAGCTCCCTACCAGGGCTGATGGTAGTCATGGTACCCAAGAGCCGTCTGTCTGAAACAAAAGCCAGAGAAGGGACATAGTCAGATGGGCACTCTGACTTTGAAAGGGGCCAGGAAAACATTTTGGAGCTTCTTTGGTTTTATAAAAATTCTTATGTCCTCAATTGTGTGTCAGTTACTGCAAGACACACTTAGAAAAATAATAACATAGGACTTAGTCCCAGGCCCACCAGTAGTAGACAGCATGGTGGAAGAACAACTTGCTCCCAGCCAAGCATCCGTTATGATTAAAGATTGCCCCCGGACATGAATGGAACCCTGAAATCTCCAAAAACTGTGAGCAAATCAATCTTCCTTCCTCTAAGTCCTGTGGCCAGTTGTGTTGGATTACGGCAGTGAAAATGTTGACTGAAACAGCTTTGGTGATAAATGACTGTCTGGACAGTGTTTTCGAGGTCAGACTTCCTGACCCTCACGCAGCTGGAATCTAGAATAGCGGACTTGACAGAGGATAAATGTTTCTTGATCTCTTTCCCCGGGCATTGAAGCCCCTACCGTGGGGAGCCGATGGTTTCAACATTTATCCACCATTTAGAAATTGTCCATCGGAGAGATTCACAAAATGACAGAGCTCGGACGCTCACCCCTTGAAATCTTCCTGTCAGCTTCTTGAATGGAAATGTGAGCCGAGGCTCATGAGGCCTCAGACCAGCTCCCAGTGTGAGCCAGAAGCTCCAGAAAGAGGTTTCGGAATCTTCTCCAGTATCCCCTCCCTCATCCTAGGGAGCTTGCCTTGAAGTACGCGGTGTGGCCCTGGAGCGGCAGTCTCTGTTGTGATTCCCCACCCAGAAAGGGACGCTGGCTCGTGACAATTTCATACCTCCCATTCTTAGCAAGTACGGGCTGGGACTGAGTAATTTCCTGAAAAAAATCAACTAAGCCACTTAAAATTAGGGCTTTGCCTCTCTCTCTCTCTCTCTCTCTCTCTGTGTGTGTGTGTGTGTGTGTGTGTGTGTGTGTGTGTGTGTGTATTTTACTGGGAATTAAACCCAGGGGCATTCTACCTCTGAGCTACACCCCTGGTCTTATTTTATTTTATTATTTTGAAACAAGGTTTCACTAAGTATATGCTGGCCTCAAACCTGCGGTCCTCCTGTCCCAGCCTCCCAAGTGCTGGTATTACCGGCAGGTGTCACTGCACTGGCTCATCACTGATTTTAGAAGTCACTTAGTTAGCCAGGTGTGGTGGCACGTGTTTGTAATCCCAGTACTTGGGAAGCTACGACAGGAGGTTTGCAAGTTCACAACCAGGTTCAGCAATTTAGGGAGGCCCTCGGCTACTTTGCAAGACTCTGTTTCAAAAATTAAAAACAAAAAACCAAAAACAAAATAGGGCTGGAGGTGTAGCACAGAGGTAAAATGCCCCTGGGTTCAGCCCCAGCACCACACATCCACACAAAAAAGTCACTTATTTAAACAATAAAATATTAGACCCCCACTAGTTTTGCTGTAGGTAACACCTCTGACAGGATCATGATGTTAATGTGTAAGTTGTTTTACAGGAGTTTGGAGGTTGCCTCGTCTAGCTTGAACTGGCTGAGGCCACCAACCCCACCACTTGGGCCTAAAAAATGTCCCATGAGTGATTTTTTGGGGGGGAGGTCTGGGGATGGAACCCAGGGGCATTCGACCTCCAAGCTACCCTATTTTTTTACCCTCTGCCCTATTTTTTATTCTTTATTTTAAAACAGGTTTTTGGGTTTTTTTTTGGTTTTTTTTTTTTGCGGGTCTGGGGATGGAACCCAGGGGCATTTGATCTCCGAGCTATACCCCCTGCCCTAATTTTTATTCTTTATTTTGAAACTGGGTCTCACTGAGTTGCAGAGGGCCTCACTAAGTAGCTGAGGCTGTCCGCGAACCGCGATCCTCTGGTCTCAGCCTCCCGAATGCTGGGATTACAAGGGTGCGCCACCACGCCCGGCTAAAACAGGTCTTACTAAGTTGCGAAGGGCCTCACTAAGTAGCTGAGGCTGTCTGTGAACTGTGATCCTCTAGTCTCAGTCTCACAAATACTGGGATTACAAGTGTGCGCCACCACGCCCAGCTCTCCCATGAGTGTTTTGACTCAGAGGTCTAAGACTCCACTCACAGAGCACACTAATGCCATCATCTTCCCTTCCCTTCTCTTCCCTCTATTAAGGATGGACCTGAGCTATACCCCCAGTCCTATTTCATTTTATTTCATTTTTTAAAAATTTGAAACAAGGTATCACTAGGTTTCTGAAAGTCTCCGTACATTACTGAGGTTATCCTTAAGCCTATGATTCTGCTGTCTCAACCTTCCAACTACTGGGATTATAGGAGTTAGCTATCATGCCTGGTTTATTTTTATTTTGAAACAGGTCCTGCTAAGTTGCTAAAGGTCTCACTAAGTAGCTGGAGCTGGCCTCAAACCTTGTGATCCTCCTGTCTTAGCCTCCCAAGTACTAGGATTACATGTGTGCGCCACCATGGCCTAATGCTGCCATTTTCTGAAAAAGAGCCATGGGGTTTGATTACCCACGTGCCCGGCCACCTCGTGAACAGATTCTATTTTGCGAAACTCATTCCTTTAGTGGCTGGCATGCTGTATGGGGAGGGGGCAAAACGACACTGGCTCAGTACCACTTTCTGGGGAATCAACGGGCAAGCTCTAGCTAGGCTCCCTGTTGGATTGAGCTTCAGGGTCATTCCACAGAGAGTCAAGAGCCCCCACTCCACAGCAGAGCCCTAGTTCCAACAAAGCACTGCTCCATTAAAGACACTCTGCTTTTGCCCCAGAAAACCATGCAGGTCAGTGCTGAGCTTTCCTGGCCATCTAACCCGGAGGGACTCCCCCAGGGACCAAGGCTGGCTGGCCTTAAGACGAGCAGTTACAACAACCCAAAGGAGGCAAGCAGGGCCTTCCCGGGGCCGACTGGAGCCTTGCCTCCACCTGTCCCGAACACGGATAAAGGCTTCTACCCCACCGGCCCCCTCGCTACATCAGTGCCTGAACGCTACCCCTCCGAGGGGGATTCCCACGAGAACCATCAGCCAGAGTGCGCCTGTGCCTGTCTATGGTGGGCACAGAACCCTGATGGCAGACTCCGTGTGGTGGCCTTGGAGAGAGGGACTCAAGTCAGTTCCCTCTGAGGAGCTTGTCTTTTCTCTGGCATAGGTTACACCTGCTCAGGAGGGTGAATCTTACTTTTATGTTGAGCACCTTCTGCTTAGACTTCAGCTAGGATTTTTTTTTTTTTTTTGGCTTTAAAACTCAGTAAAAGAGAGATGACTGTGGGTACCCCCTCAGGATGGTCAGTGTGGACTTATGCAGAACCTGGAAGATCTTGAAATAAGATAACTGGGAGATTTTGCAAAGCTTCAGGCCTAGGGCACAGGAGCAGGGTCTGTGGCTGGTTGGAAGGATGAGGCTTGATGGCCTTGTGGGTTCCGTCCAACCCTGATGGTCTGTGGTCTCTGAAGCCAGGGTTCCCCAGGAGCAGGCTGCTGCTACCAGAAGCTGCTCCTACCTGATCTGGCTGGGGTTAGGGGTTCCCCTGACCTCAGTCACCATGCTTTGACACGCCCCCCCTTAGGGTCAGCCTTCAAGCAACATCCAAAGGATATTTCTGGCATGTTTTTCCTTTACAGCCACTTCCTGTGTATTAATGGCCTTATTGATGCTGACAGTCTGCAAAACAAGAGGGAGGGGGAGGGGAAAGGAAGATGCAGTGAATAAGCCTCTGAGAGGGGCCGAGACCCTCCCGACGCCCGCCCCCTCCCACTCCTCCAATGACCCTCCCGCTCACTGACCCCTCCGCCCCCAAGACCCTGATTCCTCGGTGGGTGCCCAGCTAGGGGCAGAGGTGGGCAGCACTCCCAGGCCAGCTGGCCCAGGCTGTCCGGAGGGAGCGGGCTTTGCCGCCTGGCATTGGCTGTGCCCAGCTGCTGTGCCCGCCCGCTGCTCATTCACTTGGCACAACAACAGGGCAATTAAAGCCCGCACAAAGAAAGGCTTTTCATCCCCCAGGGAAACATTATTCCTCCGGGAGCAGGGGGAAGGGGCGCTGATGTCAGGGAGCGACGGTGGCCCCAAAACCACCCATCTGGCCCCCTGTACCCTCTAAACCTTCCACGGGGGCTTCTCTGGCCAGACGCCCCCCACCCCCCGTCTCCTTGCACTTTCCCATTCTTGGGCCTTTTCCAACTCCCAAGCAAATTCCCTTTTCCTTCCTTAATGACATCAAAGGACACGGCAAAGATTCCTTTCCGGCTGTTTTTATCATCAGAACTATCTTTTTTAGTTTTCGAGACACATATACGTATAAATACAATTTACACAAACATGCAAACGGCCTCACATCACCTTGGTTGTCTTCTTAGGGAGAAATTGTTCCTTTTTCTGACTTTGCTTGATTCTCTTCCACAGACACCATTCACCTCTAACCCACACTGACAACCTGTTATATGCATTCTACGCCACACACAACCCTACACACTGGAAGGGTCAATTCTGCCACCATACTATAAACATGGAATTGTGTGTGTGTGTGTGTGTGTGTGTGTGTGTGTGTGTGTGTGTGGTGCTAGGAATTGAACCCAGGAGCTTTCTACCTCTAAAGCTACACTCCCAGCCCTATTTTATTTTGATTTGGAAATAGGGTCTTGATAAGTTGCTGAGAGACTTGCTAAACTACTGTGGCTGGCCTCGAGCCTGTGACCCTCCTTGTCTCAGCCTCCCAAATACTAGGATTACAGGTAAGTGCCATCATGCACAGGTGGGATTGTCACGTATAGACTTTCCACATCTTGCTTTTTGCATTGGAAAATATCTCACAGAATTTTCCCCAAGGCACTATAAAACTCCAATTCATTTTTTATTTTTTGAGCTAGGGATTTAACCCAAGGGTATTCTATTCCTAAGATATACCCATAGCATTTTTTAATCTTGAAGCAGGGTCTTGAAAAGTTGCTGAGGGTCTTGGCTAAGTTGCTGGATGGCCTTGAACCTGTAGTTCAGTAGTAGAATGTCCCTGGCTTCAATCCCCAGCACCACAAAATATAAAATTAATTTAATTTAAAATATTTATTTTTGCGGGTCTGGGGATGGAAGCCAGAGGCATATGACCTCCGAGCTACATCCCCTGCCCTATTTTTTATTCTTTATTTTGAAACAGGACCTCACTAAGTTGCAGAGAGCCTTACTAAGTAGCTGAGGCTGTCCGCGAACTGCGATCTTCCAGTCTCAGCCTCCTGAATGCTGAGATTACAAGTGTGCGACACCACGCCTGGCTTAAAATTAATTAAAAAAAAAAAACAGATAGAGGCTGGATTTTGTCCTGCAGTGGTAGTGTGCAGACACCCCCCCCCACAACTCTGTACCGTTAGCCACTGACCCCTCATTCCTTGGATTATTCTGAAGTAAATTCCAGACATTGTATCATTTTACCAGTAAACCATCACTCCAGGTGACTGTGAAGAAGACTGGCATGCGCAAGTGGGCCGGTGACTTCTAGGTCCCTCCCATTTTTAGATTGTGAAGGTCCATCAGATAATGGAGGGTCCTGGATCAGGGCAAGGAGTCCTAATGTGACGGATACTGAGGATCCTCAGAAGGCTCTGAAGCAGGGGAGGGGCTGGATACAATCCCCCTCCATCCTCCTCAGAGACGGGTTACTTCTTGGGTGCTCTGAGGAAAGTATGGAACAACATCTGTCCAATACAGACAAGGGCCTGGCCCAGCATAGGACTATGGACATGAACAGCTTCCTATCTGACCATTCCACGGCACCCATGGGCCCCGCTGGGCCTCCTCCCGCAGCTGGGTGGTTCATAGGAGTCAGGTGTACGGCGGCCAGCGCACTCAGTTCTCCCAGCCGCACTTCCCCACGGTGGACAGACATTCCAGTGCATGGAAGCCCACGGCCCAGCTTTACGGGGCTAAGCCTCAGCATTCTGGGCTCCTTAAGACAAGCTATGGCTGCCCTAGGGTCTGGGGGACGTTAGACACCTGGAGGTTTCCCAAGATATAAGTTTCTTGCAAGGACCAGTTTCCTGTTGCTTCCATAAAACTTTGTGCCTGAGATGCGTCTGTCACTCACAAACACACCCCTTGGACTTATGAAGTTACTACTTCTCAGGTGTTTCCTTCCTTCCTTCTCTCTCTCTCTCTCTCTGTGCTGGGCATTAAACTATTAAACTCAGGGGCACTGTATCTTTGTGTTACATTCCCAGTCCCATTTTATTTTATTTTAATTTTGAGCAGAGTCTTACTAAGTTGCAAAAGGCCTAAGTTCCTGAGGCTGGCCTTGAACCTGCAATCCTCCCGTCTCAGTCTCCAAAAGACTGGGGTTACAAGCGTGTACCCCCCTGCCTGGCCCCGGGTGCGGCCGCCATGCCTGTAATCTCAATATCTGGGAGGCTGAGGCAGAAGGATCACAAGTTCGAGGACAGCCTCAGTAATTTAGCAAGACCCTCAACAACTTAGTGAGAAGACCCTGTTTCAAACTAAAAAAAATAATAATAATAAAATAGGCTGGGAGCGTAGCTCAGAGGAAAAATGTCCCTGGGCTTCTATCCCTAGTACCACATATATAAAAAACCAAAATCCACAGGGTGGGGACTCTGCCTTCTCTTTCCCAGTGAGTATTAATAAGCCCGCTGGACCACTGCTTCCCAGCTTCCTTTGCAGAGGGTGCCAGGTGCATGATTCATGGCCACTCGAGAGGATCTGCTTCCCATCTCTCGCAGCCTCAGACTCTCAGAAGGAAATCATTTTGTCTGGCCCATCTACAGGCCAAGGCCAGCAGGGGGCGGGGCCTCCCGGGCAGAGGGGGAAGTTGGGGGCTCTGGGCTCACCTCTGGAGGGGGGTCTAGGTTAGAGAACATCCTCTGAGAACAGGCTGTTCTCCAGATTTCCCTGGAGTCACACGGGACCTAAGACCAGCCGCGTCTCCCCTCAATGGGCAGCATTGTGCACCACTTCCTGCCCCGGCTGGCCCTGGTGTCCCCAGCCGCCCCGAGAGCCAATTACCAGCACGCACCGCAGGAAGGGCGGCTTTCTCAGGCCTGGCTTCCTCTCTCCCGGCCCTCCCCATCCTGCTCCCACAGGGCAGCCCAGCCGGGCTGTGGCCAATGGGAACCCTCAGGGCTTTGCTTGTGTGGGGAGCAGGGCCTGGGCTGGCCTGCGGGGCAGCTGGGCACTGTCCGGTCACACACACAGCTCTGGGCAGGGGCCCAGGCCTTGGGCTGCCAAGGCCAGGCTGGCGCACAAAGGTTCCATGGCAGGGGCGGGAGGAAAGGATGTGCCCCGGGTGGGGGTGGCAATCCAGAGGCAGGGAGCCAGAAGAGGGCCCATGATGGAGGCCAGGAGAAGGGAAACCTGAGAACAGGCAGGGCAGGTAGGGAGAGGAGAAAGCAAGAGAGAAGGAAGAGGAAAAACACACAGAGAGCTTGAGGCGCGCCGTGGTTTGCGCCCCTTGAAATTCAGGCTGAAATCTGACTGCCTGCGCAACGTTGGGCGGGGAGGCCTTCAAGAGGCGATTAAGCCATTCAAAGGATTAATTCCATTCCTAAGAGAGTGGGTTCATGTTCAGGAGACCATAACATGTTCTTGTCATGAAGTGAGGCAGACCCTCATGTTTGGCTCCTTCCTTCCTTCCTTCCTTCCTTCCTTCCTTCCATTATTGTAGCTCTGGAGATTGAATTTAGGGCCTCACGTCCACCAAGTAAGCTCTCTACCACCATGTCTGGCCTCTTCCGCACACACCGTTTTGCCCTTTCAACTTTCTGTTATTAGTTGAAGCAGCAAAAGGCCCTTACCAGATACCCAGGTCCTGCTCTTGGGCTGCCCTGCCTCTGGCACTGTGCACTAAATACATTTCTTTCTTTTATAAAGTACCTAGTCTCAGGTATTTCATTATAGCAACAGAAAAGAGACTGTGGCAAAGGGGGAAGGAGGTGTTTGCTCAGGGGAAGAGCTAGGTGACCGCTACCAGTGGCCTTAGTGATGGCTGCCTACCCTGGGGCACTGGGACCGGGGACCATCAATGCTCAGAGTGCCAGCTCACCTTTAGGTTTTAGAAGCTTGCAGGAAACAGGCCAGGGGAGAGTGCACTAACATCTGAGATTTGGTCTAGGGGCTCAGGCTTCTCCCACCCCCAGCCTGCATTCAGCCATGGTTCTCAGCTTCACCAACCAAACTCATCCTGCTCAAGGCCGAAAGAATCTTCTTCCTCAAGTGCTTGACCCCACCCGACACACGGGGCAGAGAGGGCATGGGGCAGAGAGGGCATTGGTTCCATGTGGAGAGTCCCAAGGCTGGTGAGGCAGGAAGGTGGGAGGAGACACCTGGAGGAGAGAGACAGGACACCAAAGCCTGCCGTGGCAAATCAGAACACAGGTGGGGCCCGTGTGGGGAACAGCGGGTCAGTGAGCCCAAGCTAGGACGACAGAGAGAGTTCAGGACCAAGTTGAGATCAGATGAGCCTAGGACAAGGGAAGGGACACAGAAGGTCAAATATGGCATTCTGCCGCAGGCACCCGCAGCATCCGAGAGACTGCACTGGCCACTGTAGGGACACTTGACATTTGATGCCTGACATCAAGGTCTTTGAAATTCTTCTCTTGATCAAAAATAACAGACTACAGACACTGAAGACAGGTTCCATCCCGATAAATGCCTCCATATTAGTATAGAACAGATTTTTTTACCGTGTGGTTTGGGGACACTTAATATATCTCCAATACCTTCTCAGGGTAGCTACAAGATCAAAAATGCCCTCATAATATTAATAAAACATTGTTTTTTCCTAATTTTCATACTTTTATAATTTTAAAGAGCTGGGTGTGGTGGCTCATGCCTGTAACCCCAGTACTCGGGAGGCCGAGATGGGAGGATCACAGGTTCACGGTCACTCTCACTAATTTAGCAAGACTGTTTCAAAATAAAATAAAAGGGTCTGGGGTTGTGGCTCAGAAGGTAGAATGACCCTAGGTTCAATCCCCAGTAACGCCACCACTACAAAAAAAAAAACCCCACCAAACTCTTATAAGTTGAAGTATCATTAAATTGAAAATGCATTTAGTATACTTATCTACCAAATATCACTGCTTATAACCTGGCCGGCCTCAAATGTGCTCAGAACACTTACACTAGCCTAGAGTTGGGAAAAATCATCTAACACAAAGCCCATTTTGTACTCAAGTGTCGGATGGTTCATGTAATTAATTGACCACGGCATTGAAAGTGAAAAATGAACACCGCCATGGGCACGTGTCCTCAGCATCGACGCGGAACCAGCAGAAATCGAGACCACAGGCACAGACGCCCCGTCACCAGACTTCCCTCACTCGCCTCGGCCTCCACCAGCTCTGATTTGCTTCTGATCCCCTGCGGGCTCTGGAGGACAGGGAACCTAACCTTCTGTTTTCCAAGTTGCCTAAAATAGTACCTTGAAGCAAGAAATGGCTTCAGGGGCTGGAGGTGTGTGTCGTTGGTAGAGCATGTGCTTAGCATGCCTGAGGCCCTGCTTTCAATTTCCAATGCTAAAAAACAAAACTAAAGAACAAGTGTGGTCAGAGTTCAAACCCAGGTCCTTCTGAGAGCCAATAGCCCCGCTCAGCCTCCCAAGTACTGTGCCACCATGCTGGACAGGATTATAGGCCTGTGCCACCATGCTGGACAGGACTGCCTTTCTCCAAACTGCTCTCCACCCAACAGCCAGAAAGATCCTGAAAAGCCATTCGTGCGGGCACGTGTCCCTGCTCGGAGCCCGCCACCACACGTGGGCGGGAGAGGACCAGGAGGCCTCTCAGGAGGGTCAGCTTCATCCTCCTCCGTAATTGGTGTACCCGGCCCTGCAGCTGTTTCTATCCCCTTTGTTGCTCCAATATTTTTTCAATTTTTTCCCTCTATCTCTCGTGTGTATGTGTGTGTGTGTGTGTGTGGGGGGGTACTGGGGGTGCAACCCAGGGGCTTTTCTACCTCCAGGCTATCCTCCCAGACCTATTTTATACTTTATTTGGAAACAGGGTCTCACTAAGTTGCTGAGAGCCTCACTCAGTAGCTGAGGCTGGCTTCGAACCTGCGCGATCCTCCTGTCTCAGCCTCCCAAACCGTGGGATTACAAGCATGTGCCACCACATCCGGCTTTCTCTCTATCTCTAAATATTCCTTACACCTGGAATGATCCCCTCCCCCCTTCTTTGCCAAGTATGGGTTTTCCTTTTTCTTGAGAGTGTGCAAATCTCCTGGATGGATCCTCTTGGAGATACTAATTTAAAGTCTCTTCCTACTGGTTGTCCAGGAGACTCTATTTATTTGGGTACTAGGGATTGAGCCCCATGGTATTCCTCCTCTGAGCTACACCCCAGTCCTTTTTAATTTTGAAACAGGGTCTTTATGTTGCTGATGGCCTTATTAAATTGCTGAGATTGGCTCTGAAACTATGATCCTCCTGTCTCAGCCTCTCAAGTACTAGGATTACAGGCATGCACCACCACTGGCTTTTTTTTTCTTCTTTGTGGTACTGGGGTTCCTGGAAGCCCTTCTACCTCCGGGCTACACTCCCAGACCTATTTTTACATTTTTATTTGGAAACAGGGTCTCCTAAGCCAGCCCACGCGGCTGGCTTTGAACCTGCGCGATCCTCCTGTCTCTGCCTCCCAAGTGCGGGGATTACAAGCGTGCGCCACCACGCCTGGCCCACGCCTGGCTTTTGACCCTTTATTTTTTATTTTGAAATAGGATCTCACCATGTTGCTGAGGCTGGCCTCAAACCTGCAATCTTCCTGTTTCAGCCTCTCAAGAAGTGGGATTACAGATGTGCACCACTGCACCTGGCAGGAGAATCTATAACTCATAAGCACCCCATTACTTCCTGTTGGGGCCCTTTGGGGAACCTAAAATTCCCTTGTTTGACTGCTTGTTGTCAGTCTCTCCTCACTAGGATATGAGCTGAGGCAGGAACCTGCTCCTTGTTAGCACTAAGCTCCACGCAGCTCAATATTCTGATGCATCCACGTTTTTATAAAAGGTATGAGCTGCCGGGTATGGTGGCGCACGCTAGCTATCCTAGCATTTGGGAGGCTGAGACAGGAGAATCACAGTTCAAGGACAGCCTCAGCTACATAGTGAAGCCCTTTGCAGATCAGCGAGACCCTGTTTCAAAAATAAAGAATAAAAAATCAGGCTGAATGCACTAATTTTAAAATGTATCGATTTCAAATGCTTTGGCATTAATTTAAAAATGTAAAAGTAATCAGAGCAGGCACTCAGGCAGGAAAAGGAAGCAGCTGTTACCCTGCAGAATTCCGGGCACCCAAAGTGATTAGCAGGAACACAGCAGAGTTGTAGCCCAGGGCCTACATATTTTAAAGACGAGTTTACATAATAAATAACTTCTAGCAGACAGGCTAAAATTCCCCAAGGATGTGGGAGGATGGTACAGGTCTTCCTCAAAGAAGTCAGATACCACGTGACCCCTGACTCATAATCTAGTAACACATTCTGGTCTTGCACTGGAGACCAGGGTGGGCCCACATTTGTAGGAAGAAAGCTTTTGGCTAAGCAGGATGTAAGATAGTATAGTGAACCCTCATAATCACATCAAAAGGCTTGCCCCGAGAATGGGCAGATCTACACCCAGTTGGGTCAGAAAGACTATTGGTTAAGCACAGATGAGAGATAATAATCTTTATAAAAAACGGTTCGATATTCAAAAACTTCAGTGTCTTATTTTCAAGTCCACTACGTTACTCTCTGATGTAGTGCTTTATAATTTCTGTCCCTTCTTTCTGCCTTTGTAATAATAAAAATTGCTTAAGCTTACAGCAAATAGTTCTGGCTATTCTTTTCTAAAAATAGCTAAACAAGAACCTGTGGCTCCGTCTCAAGCTGTCACAGTTTGGGTGTGGCACCATCACACTGAGGGTGTAGCTTGAAGTTAGAATCCCCCTGGGTTCCATCCCCAGAACTATAAAGAAAAAAAAGAAGAAAAAAAAGGGAGGAAGATCGACCCCTCCTAAGTCAGATATTAACACCAGAATGTAGGGCGTGGTGGCCGGAGCTTGTAATCCCAGAGGTTGGGAGGCTGAGACAGGAGGATCGCACAGGTTTGAAACCAGCCTCGGGTACTTAGTGAGGCTCTCTGCAACTTAGTGAGACCCTGTTTCTTTTCTTTTTTTTTTTTTTTTTTTTTTTTGTGGTGGTACTGGGGTTCCTGGAAACCCTTTGACCTCCCGCTTATACTCCCAGACCTAGTTTTATCTTTTTTATTTGGAAACAGGGTCTCTTAAACCAGCAAGGCTGGGTCCGAACCAGCGCTATCCTCCTGTCTCTGTCTCCCAAGCACAGGGATTACAAGGGTGTGCCACTACACCGGCTGACCCTGTTTCTAAATAAAGTATAAAATAGGTCTGGGAATGTAGCCCGGAGGTAGAAAAGCCCCAGGGTTCCACCCCCAGTACCACACACACACACACACACACACACACACACAAGCCCTAACACCAGAATGATGGAATTTGGAGCTGGGGCCTTGGGGAGGTGATGAGGGTCAGGTGGGGTCCTGAGGGCGAGGCCCCCACAGTGTGATTACTGTCCCTTTTAAGAAGGGACACCAGACAGTTGGCTCGCTCACTGTCTCTCCATCACATGAAGACACGGCTAGAAGATGGCTACCAAGCTAGGAAGAGGGTCTTCACTGGGAGACCAGGGCAGCCAGCACTTTGGTCATGGACTTCCCAGCTCTAGGACTCTATGAGAGGCAAATGGTGCTTCCGCTGTCTGACCTATGGCATTTTGTTATAGCAGCTCAATCTACCTGAACACACACACACACACACACACACACACACACACACACACACACACACTCTCCCCTTTAAGTATTTTGCTTGCCTCACCTGCTTTCTAAACTGGGGACTGCCAATACAAGGATCATGTCTCCCCTTTCTCTCCCCCTCCAAAGTCCCATCCTCTCAGTTCTACATACGTGACGAGTAACTGTTGGGACAGGCAGATTCCAAAGGTTTGGTAAAAAGAAAGGCACTATTCTGCTGTTTTACAATCTGGAAGGGAAGATGGATTAAGAGGGTTGAAAAGATTAAAAAATGTTAAGTCACTGCTACATTTTTACGGGGCACGCAAACCTGTTGGCAGGAGGTCAACCAGGCCTGTGTAGCGTCTGGAAGAGCTAAGGAAAGACTGCTCCAAGTGGAAGACGCGGGGGAAGCAACCAGTGTCTAGTGACAGATGAAGGCGAAAGCAAAATGGGGCCTACCAGCCGACAGGGTGACCCACGCCCATAATCCCAGCAATTGGGAGGCTGAGATAGGAAGATCTCAGGTTTGAGAACAGGAACTACAACTGCAGGTAAGCACCACCAAGCCCGGCTTTGTGTGTGTACGTGGGGGGGGGGGTGCTGGGGACTGAATCCAGGAGCATTTTAACTCTGAGCAACACCTCACCCTATTTATTTATTTATTTATTTAATTTTTGGTGGTATTAGGGGTGGAACCCAGAGGCTTTCTAACCTCCAGGCTATACTCCCAGCCCTATTTTATATTTTATTTGGAAACAGGGTCTCACTAAGTTGCTGAGAGCCTCACTAAGTAGCTGAGGTTGGCTTCGAACCAGTGCGATCCTCCTGTCTCAGCCTCCCAAGCGCGGGGATTACAAGTGTGCGCCACCACGCCCGGCTCACCCTATTTATTTTCTACTTTAAAAGAGTCTTATTAAGTGGCAGAGGGCCTCCCTAAATTGCTGAGGCTAGCTGAGAACCTGTGATCCTCTTGTCTCAGCTTCCCAAGTACTCGGATCACAAGTGTGTGCCACCACGCCCAGACTATCCATCACTTAAAAAATAATATGTACGTGTGTGTGTACACAGGGTCATACTAAATTGCCGAAGCTGGCTTCAAACTTGCAATCTTTCTGCCTTAGTCTCCCAAGTTGCTGAGATTACAGGTGTGTAGCACCATGCCCAGCAAGAAATTATGATTTTGGTGTGCTAGAGTTCACGGAGAGAATCTGCTGGTCTTGATTAGATGGTGGGCGTGGTCAGTGCCCCCTCTAGTGCTCAGTTGAGAAGCACACCCTTCCCTGGGGCCTAGAAAATATGGGTTGGCCTCTTTCCTCATGCCCATCAGGGAGTTGGTATCTGCCATACTATGTTATAAATCCTTTTCTATTTTTCTAGAATAAAGTAAAATGTTTACAGAACTGTAAAAAAAATTTTTTTTTGGCGGGTCTGGGGATGGAACCCAGAGGCATTTGACCTCCAAGCTACACCCCTTGCCCAATTTTTTTTTTTATTTTGAAACAGGGTCTCACTGAGTTACGAAGGGCCTCACTAAGTAGCTGAGGCTGTCCGCGAACCCCGATCCTCAGGTCTCAGCCTCCCAAATACTGGGATTACAAAAGCGTGCACCACAACGCCCAGCTAATAAAAATTGTGTTTTTTAAGACAAATACCGTACATGTTTTAAAATAGTCAATGTTGCCATACAGTTGGAGACGGCTGCAGAAGCCCAGAATGGGCCTTTCATGGACCATGATGAGCAGTGAGCAGCTCAAGAGGGCTATCAGGATGCAGGGTACCCTACCAGGGGCTGCGGGCTGGTGGACCTTGTCCTCAAAGGATGGGATCCCTGCTTCTTGGGATAAAGATCGTCCCATTTGTTCTTTCCTTCCTTTTCCACAGAGCATGAAAATTAAAAAGAACTTTATGAGTCGGGCCTGGTGATGCAAGTTTGTAATCCCAGTACTTGGGATGCTGAGACAGGAGGATATTGTGTTCGTGGCCAGCCTCAGCTACTTAGTGAGGCTCTCAGCAACTTAGTAAGACGCTGTTTCAAAATAAAAAAATTAAAAAAATAGAGCTGAGGGTAAAGCTCTGAGATAGAATGCCCCTGGGTTTCATCCTCAGTTCGGCAAAAAAAAAAAAAAAAAAAAAAGTACTTTATGGCCAGGTGTGGTGGCGCACGCTTGTAGTCCCAGTATTTGGGAGGGTGAGATGGGAGGATCACAGGTTTGCAGTGAGACTCTCAGCCACTTAGTGAGATCTTGTTAAAAAAGAAGAAGAAGAGGAGGAGGAGGAGGAGGAAGAAGAGGAGGAGGAGGAGGGAGCTGGGATGTAGCTTAGAGGTAGAATACCCCTGGGTTCAATACCTAGCACAAAAAAGAGAAGAAGAAGAAAAAAAAAAAAAGAAGCTGGTATACATTATGAAGCTGGATATTGCCTTATGAATCTATGAGTGATAGAGAATACTGAATGAACAGTGTCGGAACGCTAAACCTGAAGGGAAGGACGCTTTCAGAAGATGTGTAGGATACTGAGAACAGACACCCAAAAGGGCTACTGTATTATACAAGAGCAAATGAGCAAGGAAGGAGTGGGCTTCCGGCCAGTGGGGATGGTAAGCTCCTATTTATTTATTTATTCATTCATTCATTCATTCATTCACTTTTGCGGTTCTGGGGATTGTGGCTGTCCACAAACCACGATCTTCCCGTCTCAGCCTCCCAAATGCGCCACCACGCCCGGGTCCTATTTTTTATTTTTATAGTACTGGAGATGGAACTTGGGGGTGTTCTACCTCTGCCTACACCCCCAGCCCTGTTTTACTTTTTTGTTTGGAAGCAGTGCCTAAGTTGCTGAGGGCCTTGCTCAATTGCCGGGGCTGGTGGTGAACCTGCGATCCTCCTGTCTCAGCCTCCCAAGTACCGAGATGACAGGTGCGCACCACCACGCTCAGCAGATAAACTCCTATTTTGGATCTGTCTTTTCTGTCCAGAACGATCTTTGAACTGAACGAGGTACAAAGAGTCCCTAAAGAGAGACCCTAAAGCCAAGGGGTACCCATGGTGGGGCATGAGCTCAAGGCTTCTGACAAGTAACATATATGGGTAAGAGAGTGGTGGGGGTCACGGTGGCATCATGGGGAATCAGTGATACTCAGGCCAGGCCAGCAGGGTTTGTTTGAGGGAAGACAGTAAAATGCCATAAGAGATCTCCAAAGAGGGGTGGGGCTGCAGCTCAGTGGTAAAGTGCTTGCCTGGCATGCACGAAGCCCTGGACTCAATCCCCAGTACTGGGGGGAGATGCTGGGGGTGGAGTGGGATCCCAGAAAGAAAAGGAGGAGCCAATCACTAGGAGCCAACATGTGTTCACTGAAACAAGGATGTGAAACTGCCTTTGTTTCCCTGTTAAAATTCTAGACCAAAGCCGGGCGTGGTGGCGCACGCTTGTAATCCCCGCGCTTGGGAGGCTGAGACAGGAGGATCGCATAGGTTCGAAGCCAGCCTCAGCTACTGAGTGAGGCTCTCAGCAACTTAGTGAGATCCTGTTTCCAAATAAAATATTAAAAAAAAAAATAGGTTTGGGAATATAGACCTATTTTCTACCAGGGGGTAGGAAAAAAAAAAAAAAATTCTAGACCAAACCTGGTGTGGTGGCACATGCCTGTATTCTCAGTACTTGGGAGGCTGAGACAGGAGGATCACAGGTTCAAGGCCAGCCCCAGCAACTTAGCAAGACTCTATTTTAAAATTAAATGGGGCTGGTGGGTGTAGCTCAGAAGTGAAATGCCCGTTTTCAATCCCCAGTAAGACATCCTCTGGTGCGCACACATACTACACACACGCGCACACACACATTCATTGAGAATTTCACTCCGTGTAAATGATGATCAATGAACCTGGCATTCACAATGAAGAATCCTTGGACAAGGAGCGTTTGGAAGTGGCCCTAATGTGTGGGCTGGGCTACTAGTGCTTGGCCACTGGAGTATGTGGACAGAGAGAGAGAGAGTTTTAATGCCCTTTTTTTCCTTCTGATCCCAAGATTCTGAAACCTCATAGCATGCCTCTCCTAAAAGTTATTTAATTAGTGTTTCATTAAGGGCAACATTACGTGCCAGACCCAGATGCTGTTTAGACACTGAGGATACAGCAGAGAATGAAACAGACAAAAGCTTTCAGGACACATCCCAGTGGAGAGAGGGCCACCAAAACCCAAACAAGAAAACAGTGGCTCAGATGGAGATAAGTGCTGTAGAGAGCAATCAGGTAAAAAAGGGAGCAAGCTAGCCGGGCACTGTACTCCATGCATATTGTAATCCTAGTACTTGGGAGGCTGAGACAGGAGGATTTCAGAGCTGAGGCCAGCCTCAGCATTTTAGCAAAATCCTCAGCAACTAAGCAAGACATTCTTTTGGGGAAAAAAAAAAAAAAAAGTCAGGTGTGGTGGTGCACGCTTGAAGTCCCAGTACTTGACAGGAGGATCCAGGTTTGCAGACAGCAGCAGCTACTTAGTGAGGCCCTCTGCAAATTAGTGGGACCCTGTTTCAAAGTAAAGACTATAAATAGGGCTGGGGGTGTGTGTGGCTTGGAGGTAGAATGCCCCTGGACTCAACACTAGTAACACACACACACACACACACACACACACACACACACACACACACACACAAGAAGAATAAAATATAGGGCTCGGGGTATAACTTGGAGGTGGAAAAACCCTGGATTCAATCCCCAGCACCACAAAAGCGGGGTGAGTAGGGGAGAGGAGCCAGCCAGGGCTGGACAGTTGCAATTCTATGGACTAGTCAGGAAAGACCTCTCCAGCGAGGTCACACTGAGCAGGGCCCTGAAAGAAGTGAGGGAGGTCACAGCCAGAAAGCCACAGGGCCGGAGCCGCCTGAGATCACAGGGCCTGGGAGTACTTCCTCTGGTTTGGGTGAGATTCACCCCAGCAGAAATTCATGTTGAGCCGGGCGTGGTGGGGCACACTTGTAATCCCAGCATTCGGGAGGCTGAGACCTGAGGATCGGGGTTCGCGGACAGCCTCAGCTACTTAGTGAGGCCCTTCGTAACTCAGTGAGACCCTGTTTCAAAATAAAAAATAAAAAACTGGGCAGGGGGTGTAGCTTGGAGGTCAAATGCCCCTGGGTTCCATCCCCAGACCAGCAAAAAAATAAAATAAAAAAATAAAATAAAGAAATTCATGTTCGGCCGAGCGTGGTGGCGCACACTCGTAATCCCCGCGCTTGGGAGGCGGAGACAGGAGGATCGCGCAGGTTCGAAGCCAGCCGCGCTGGCTTAGGAGACCCTGTTTCCAAATAAAAAAATATAATATAGGTCTGGGAGTGTAGCCTGGAGGTAGAAGGGCTTCCAGGAACCCCAGTACCACCAAAAAAAAAAAAAAAAAGAAAAGAAATTCATGTTGAAATTTTACTCCGAGTGTCTCACTGCTAAAAGCTGCTAAAAGGTAGTGGGACCTTTAAGAGGCGATTAGGTTGTTAAGAGGGATCAGCGCCTCTCTTCCTGAGTGGGCTAATTCTCTAGGGGATGGGATTAGTTGATGTGAGTGGTCACAGGCGAGGCTGGCCCTCCGGTGCCCGCTGCCCTCCACCTCTCCCTCCCTCAAGAGTGAAGCTGCTCAAGGGTCTCCCCAGGTGCCATGCAGACGCCAGCACGTTACTTCCGGAAGCCCCAGGCTCCAGGACCACGACTCAGAATAAACCTGTGTTTCTGATACTAGGGACTGAACCCAGGCACATTCTACCTCCGAGCTACACCTACAACCCTACTTGATTTTGAACCAGGGCCTCATTAAATTGCTGAAGGTCTTGCTAAGGTGCAGAGGTTGGCCTCAAACCTGCAATCCTCCTGTCTCAGCCTCACCAATTACAGATGTGCACCAATGCCCCTGGCTTAAACCTTTATTCTTTATCAATTAATAGGTCATAGATAATTCTATGACAGCAACAGAAAACTGACTAAAACACAACCATAAAAACTTAATGCGGGAGAATGGTCTGATTTTTTTGTTTTTTTTAAGGATTGCCCTGGCTGCTGTATTGAGAATAGACAGCGGGAGGAAGCAGGGATGATGATTTGGAGACCATTACAATGATCCAGGCCAGGCTTGGTCTGGTGGCTTGGTCCAGGGAGGCGGCAGTGATGGGGAGGGAGGGTTTGGATATATCCTGAATGTGGCACTGTTGAGGGTTGTTCTAGATGTGGAGTGGAAGAGAAAGTGAGGAATCAGGAATAGAAGCAAGAAATCACTTTTTTTCCTGCCTCCACGTTTGAATGATGAAGCTGCCATTCACTGAGCAGGGGAAACTGGGGAGGAGGCAGGGCCAGGACTGTGGCCGGGTGTGATGAAGTGTGAGACGCTACTGAACATGTGCCATGGTCTGAGTGTGTGTGCCCCATCCCCGTCCCACGTAGGAGCCTAATTGCAACGCAACAGTATTCAGAGGCCTTCAGAGTCGGTGGGCACGCGGGCGCTCACGGGATTAGTGCCCTCGTAAAAGAGATCTTGAGGACTTTGTCCCTACTACCATGTAAGGTGCAGAAAGAAAGCCCCATCAAGCCGGGCGTGGTAGCGCACACTTGTAATCCCCCGCGCTTGGGAGGCTGAGACAGGAGGATCGCGCAGGTTCGAAGCCAGCCTCAGCTACTTAGTGAGGCTCTCAGCAACTTAGTGAGACCCTGTTTCCAAATAAAGTATAAAATAGGTCTGGGAGTATAGCCCGGAGGTAGAAAAGCCCCTGGGTTCCACCCCCAGTACCACCAAAGAAAAGAAAAAAAAAGAAAGAAAGCAAGCCCCATCTATGACGCAAACAAGACACAGTCTGCCAGGGTCTTGAGCCTGGACTTCCAGCCTCCAGAACTAGGAACGATAAATTTCCATTAACTATGCAGCCTAAGGGTTTTTTTATACAGGGTTTTGCCTGAAATGGACTAAGACAATCGATCTCTCTCTTTCTCTCTCTCCCCGTCTCTTTTAAGAAACTGGGGATTGGATTAAACCCAGAGGCATTCTACCTCCAAGCCACACTCCAGCCCTATGTTATTCTTTATTTCATTTTTTTTTCTTCCTTTTTTTTGGGGGGGGGTAGTACTGGGGGTGGAACCCAGAGGCTTTCTACCTCCGGGATATACTCCCAGACCTTTTTTTTAAAATATATTTTATTTGGAAACAGGGTCTCACTAAGTTGCTGGAAGCCTCACTGAGTTAGCTGAGGCTGGCTTCGAACCTGTGCGATCCTCCTGTTTCAGCCTCCCAAGTGCGGGGATTACAAGCATGCACCACCATGCCCGGCTATTCTTTATTTCAAAACGGGGTCTCATTAAGTTGCAGAGGGCCTCACAAGTTGCTGAGGCTGGCCATAAAACTGCAATCTTCCTGTCTCAGCCTCCCAAGTACTGGGATTACAAGCGTGCACCACCACGCTAGACATTCTCTCTTTAGATAGGCATCTGGAAAGACAGGGCATGGGTCAGGCTGGACACAGAAACTTGGAAGTTACCAGATTAGGGATGGTATTCAAATCCTTGAGCAGAATGAGCCAGATGTGGTGGCACATGCTTGTAACCCTAGCATTTGGGAGGCCGAGACAGGAGGATTGCGGTTCACAGACAGCCTCAGCTACTTAGTGAGGAGCCCCTTTGCAACTCAGTGAGACCCTGTTTCAAAATAAAGAATAAAAAAGAGAGCAAAGGGTATAGCGTGGAGGTAGAATGTCCCCTGGGTTCCACCCCCAGTACCACACACACGCACAAAAGCACTATGCACCAGGGGCTGTATATAGTAAAATACAGAGACTCGGCTCTGACAACCTCAAGGCACAAAGGGTGGGGGTGGCACTGACTGACAGGAGCCCCGGAGTACAGGAATCTCTCATTATCCAATTATGCGTGTGTGTGTGTGTGTGTGTGTGTGTGTGTGATTCTAGGCATTCAAGCAGGCGGCACATGCTTGTAATCCCAAAAGGCTCACGGTTTTGAGGCCGGCCTGAGAAACTTAGTGAGACTGTTTCAAACTAAAAGATAAAAAGGAGCCGGGCGTGGTGGCGCACGCTTGTAATCCCCGCGCTCTGGAGGCTGAAACAGGAGGATCGCACGGGTTCGAAGCCAGCCTCAGCTACTGAGTGAGGCTTTCAGCAACTTAGTGAGACCCTGTTTCCAAATAAAATATAAAAAAAGGTCTGGGAGTATAGCCCGGAGGTAGAAAGCCTCTGGGTTCCACCCCCAGTACCATCAAAAAATAATAAATAAATAAATAAATAAATAAATAAATAAATAAAAGATAAAAAGGGCTAGGAGAATAGCTCAGAGGGAGAGTGCCCCAGGGTTTAAGCCCCAGTAACAAAACCAAAACCAAGAAGGCAGAAGGGGCCCAGGTGGAGGTAGGACGTGCCCACCAAGCCAGGGAGATGGAGGGGAACCAGAGGACACTGAGAAGCAGCAGGTGTTGCGGGAGGGGACCGAGGCAGGGTTGGTGGGCAGCTCTCCTCCTCAGTGAAGAAGGCGCTTTGGGCTCCAGCCGGTGGCCGGCTATGTCACAGGCTGCAGAGGGCAGGTGGGATGGTCACTGGGAGCTACCTGCTGCCTGTGACAAGGATGCCATTGGTGACCTGAGCATCAACGGCCGCGGGAGTGATGCCTCAGGAGAGAATGGCTGGGGAGGACTGGGGTTGGGCACCTGGACCAGGGGGACGCCCCTCCTGCCCCACCAGCCCAGGCTCTCTCCCCTCTGAGCAGCTCGGCTTCTCTCTCCTCCTCCCGCCCTCTGGGCACTTCCACTGGCAAAGGCAGCCCAGGGTGATCCTTAGTCCCCAGATGGGCAGGGGTCTCCCTGGCTGTGTGCGCAGGCTGCCAGGACCATCTTTGAGGAAAGAGACGTTTATCTGGAAGCAATCCAGGATGCTCATAACCCCCTAGAGGGGTGATCTCCCTTTCTGTGGGACAAGGCTCCTTCCCTGCTGTCCCCATTTCCAGGCTCAAGTCTCTCCTTGGCCCTGGGTTCCAGCTCCTGTGAGGGGCGAGTGAACAGCCTCCCTCTGAGAATGCTCCCCACTCTTCCAAGTGCTCAAAGCTTCTGCCCTCGGCTCCGAGGCCTTCAGGGGCCACCTCCCGCCTCCTGGCTGTCTCAGGCTTTTAGACATTCCTGCCAGCCTTGTTCTTTCTGCTCTCGGCCAGGACGACCACAGACTCTAAAGCAGATTGTTCAGCCCAGGCTCGGCCATGGGCAGAGGAGGTGCCCTGCCTCCCGCCCCCCACCCCGCCACCCCATCTGCCCGGGGAGGAAGCAAGCAAGGGCCTTCTGCCATCTACGTGGCCTCACTCACCAGCCCCCTACCCAGAAGACCCCCTCATTCCCACCCCAAGAGCCCCCTTTCACCAGTCACCCCGTCACCACCTAAGGCCGGGATTGCCACTTCATTAGTATCTCTGTTCCCCAACCTTAAAACCAGCATGGGTAGCCAGACATGCTGGTACACCTGTAATACCAGTATTTGGGAGGCTGAATGAAACTAGAGGACGGCATGTTTGAGGCCAGCCTCATCCACTGAGAAGGACCCTGTCACAAAACAAAAAAATTACAAAGGGCTGGGATATAGCTCAGAGGTAGACTGCTCCTGGGTTCAAAGCTCAGGACTCAAATAAAAAAGCCAGTGCCCCTCCCGCCCACTGACTAGAGCAACCTGGTTTCTCTTGTGGGTCTTCGTTCCTTGTCTCCATACGCCAGTTACCTCTCCCCACGACAGAACTCCTGCGACAACCTCGGGGAGCTGTCTTAGGCCATCAGCAGGGCCCAGAAGGAGGACACAGGGTAAGACACTGGGAAAGCAGAAGCCAGCTCATCTCACCGGGCCCCACCTGCGGGGCTCCTGGCCTCACATCAGAGGAAGCCTCAGTTCTACTTCCCTCGAACCCACACTGCAAGGTCACGTTCACAGATGTCACACCAGAGCACTCATCCATCCCAGTCTCTGCAGGAGAGTCGTCCCACCCAGGAAGCTGGGCCTTGGGCAAGCCCTTGGGACACATCCTAATCCTTGGTATTTGCTGAGCTGGATCCCAGTGGCCTTCTGCACGTTCCTTACCAAGGCTTCCAGAAAAGCCTTCCAGATGGACAGCTGGTCTGCAAGTGTTGAAAGTCCTGGGCTGTGTCCTCCCCCAAACCACCAGCATTGGCCAACTTCCTCTCTCTCTCCACACGCACTCCACTTCCCCAGCTGCCTACCAGTGAGGTTAGCATTGTGTCTTCTTTTAGTACTATACAGCAACGTTGTTCTGCCGACCTTAAGACACAAGGGGTGGGGCGGCCCCTGACTTGACAGGTGGTTCCGAGCACAGGACCTCTCATTATCTAGTTCTGTGTCTCTTAAGGACCGATTCATGGTCCGGGCATGATCACAGCACAGGCCTGTGATCATAGCAACCCAGGAGGCTGAGGCTGGAGGATCCCATGTTCAAGGCCAACCTGGGCAACTTTGTGAGACTCTGTTTAAAAATAAAACAGGTTGGGGGTATAGCTAAGTGGACTAACGCCCTTTGTTTTTATCCTTAGTACCATCAGCAGCAAAAGGAAAAAAGGAAAAGATGGGTCATAAGTGACCCATCTGTCCCATGACTGAGTCCCTGGGTCCGGAAGTACTTGCCACATTCTGGCAATACTAAAGTTCACTCCTTCTTCCTCCCACAAACACCCTCCACGTTCCTGACTCTTGTTCTATTTTCATATAACCCGCCCACCCACCTCTGCTCTGCACCAAAACTAACCCCAATAAAGCAGTAAGAATAAGATTCCAGCCGGGCGTGGTGGCGCACGCTTGTAATCCCAGCATTCGGGAGGCTGAGACAGGAGGATGGTGGTTCGCGGACAGCCTCAGCTACTTAGTGAGGCCCTCTGCAACTCAGTGAGGCCCTGTTTCGAAATAAAGAATAAAAAATAGGGCAGGGAGTATATCTTGGGGGTCAAATGCACCTGGATTCCACTCCCAGACCCGCAAAAAAAAAAAATTATATATATATATATATATATATATATATATATATATATATGCACATGCCTATAAATCCCAGTACTTGGGAGGCTGACACAGGAGGCTCAAAGGTTCTTTAACTTGGTGAGACCCTGTTTCAAAGTTAAAAACAAAAGGGTTTGGGAGTGTAGCTCAGATAAAGAATGCCCCTAGGTTCAATACCCAGTTTCCTCAGGAGAAAAAAAAAATGAATAAGTTCTCCTAGCTTAGACACCAGAGTGGTCTAAACTCTCCTACAGAAGCGGCTTCTGCATGGCTCCTCTCCACACCCCTCCTTCAGCCTCCCTCCCCGCCTCAGATGGAGGCCTTCATACAACAGTGACCCAGTTTTCCTGAAATGCAGTCTAGAAGTCAATAGAATCCCGTTTCACACACACAATGGCGATCTTATTTGGCACCAGCAAATGGTTCTGCAATGCCGAACGTTCTCAATTTACCTGTTGGGCTCATTCAAATCTGTGAATAGCAGCTTTGCTGGAGTAACGACGACAATAGCATTGTTCGCTTCTGATTAGACCTGCACAGTCTTCTCCAAAGAGCTTCCATGTGCACTCTCTCCCTGATGCCGAGGAAGCTTGTGAGGGAGGCAGGGCACACTTGGCAGACGAGCACAGGGCCTCAGAGCGGTCAGGCCACAGAGGTAGTATTCTAGATCCTTCTGCTTGGATGGCTATAACTGAACTCTTAACCAAGGGACAACTGGTTTACCAAACCTCTGCTCTGACTTGGCACATTTATTACCTTAGAGGTAGATTTCTAGAGAGGGGTGATGGTGCATGCTTATAATCCCAGTACCTGGGAGGCAGAGACAGAAAAATCGCAAATTCGAGCCGGGCGTGGTGGCGCAGGTTTGTAATCCCAGCGCTTGGGAGGCTGAGACAGGAGGATCACACAGGTTCGAAGCCAGCCTCAGCTGGTTTAAAAAACCCTGTTTCCAAATACAATATAAAATAGGTCTGGGAGTGTAGCCTGGAGTTAGAGGACCCCTGGGTTCCATTCCCAGTACCACCAAAAAAAGAAAAATCGCAAATTCGAAGCCAGCCTCAGCAATTTACTGAGACCCTGTTTCTAAATAAGAAATAAAATTGGGCTGGGGATGTAGCTTGGAGATACTGGGTTCAATCCCTAGTATCTACACCTCTCTCTCTCTCTCTCTCTCTCTCTCTCTCTCTCTCTCTCTCTCTCTCACACACACACACACACACACACACACACACACACACACACGATTTCTTTCAACTTAGAAAAAGTCCAGCTGGGTACAGTGGCACACTATAATCCCAGCATTTGAGAGGCTATGACAAGAGAATCACAAATTTGAGGACAGCCTCAGCAACTTAGCAAGACTCTCAGTAACCTGGCAAGATGCTGTTTCAAAATAAAAACTAAAAAGAGCTGAGAGTGTAGCTCAGTGGTAGAATGCCCCAGGGTTCAATCCCTAGTATCATAAAAAAAAAAAAGAAGAAGAAGAAAAGACCTGTGCTACTAGGAGACATTACAACTTTATGATCCAGTAAGAAAAAAAGAAAAAAATTTGTCAGAAAACCTCGAGCAAGTACCAGAAGACAACTAGACCTACACTAAACAAGCTCCCACCAAGTCAACCACCAACCTCCTTCTCCTGTGTTCAGGAAGCAAGTTCCGGTCCTGGCTGGCCACATACCCATACTGCGCAGCTGTGCGATTCTCTGCTGGGATGCTCCTTGTGCAGATACACTGTAGTGTAACAGGAGACGGACTGGGCAGTAGGCCTGTGAAGCCTAAGCTCACTGCAGGCAGACATTCTGGAGAGCTTCACGGACCTCCATTGGGGAGTAGCCATGTCATCAGACTCAGCTCTCATCAAAGACATCAGCAGGGCAGGTGATGGGCTGAGAGGAGACATCCTGAGCCCTGGACTCTAGCCACCGGCATCGGCTAGTCCGGGAATGGCCACAACCACACTAGTTGCCCTTTGCAAGGCTCCAAAGGAGACCGCCAGTCCAGGCTCTTCAGTTATTTATTCATTTATTTTATTTATTTTTGGTGGTACTGGGGATGGAACCCTTCTCGGGCTACACTCCCAGACCTATTTTATATTTTATTTGGAAACAGGGTCTCTTAAGCCAGCGCAGTTGGCTTCGAACCTGCGTGATCCTCCTGTCTCCGCTTCCCAAGCGCAGGGATTACAAGTGTGCGCCACCACGCCCAGCCAGTTTTTGACTTTTAGTGCTGGGGACTGAACACCGGGGCGTTCATCTCCGAGCTATACCCCCAGCCTGTTTTATTTTTATTTTGAAAGAGGGCTCGCTAAGTTGCTGAGGTTCTTGAAACTTGCTGAGGCTGGCCCTAAACCTGCGATCTTCCTGTCTCAGCCTCCCAAGTACTGGATTACAGGCACGGGCTATCACAGCTGGCTTAATAAAAAGAAATTTTATAAAACAGTCTAGGGATGTGGCTCAAAGGTAAAGTGTCCCTGGGCTCAATCCTCCCATACAGAAAAAGATAAATAAGTCAAAGTAGAGGAATGAGAACAGAGAGAGGGGATGATAAAGATAGCAGAACTGGTAGAAACAGAGAGTTCCTCTAGCTCGGTTAAGCATATCTCGATTTAAGTAAATGTACACGTTTTCTGAAAAATATGAATTGACACCGAGGACAAATTAGGAGGTTATTATTCATTTTACAAAAGAAAGTGGCACCAGGTTCCTTTAAATAGCAATCTCTGCTAGTACATTTAAAACAGGATTCGGTTTACAGAAGTGTGATTTATACAAAACCACATCTGTTACATAAAGCTCAGAAAAAGAGCTCTCCTCCCGTCTCCTCTAACTATAGAGCTGGCCCCGTATCAATGATCACCTGTTTTCTTCCATAAGACGCCCAGCCTTGCTCCGTGACTCACTTCCAGGTTTCCCCCAGGCATCGTGAAGTTTCTTAGAGGCCACCCAAATCTCCTCTGGTCTTCAAACTTTGAACGACTGCACTGAATTTTACCCCCTACACGTGTATTTCATTCAACACATATTTCTTGAAGGCCTATCATGTGCCTGGCCCAATTTAGAAAAATTCAGCAAACAAAGAAAAAGTCTCCACCATCGTGGGCTTAGGAGGAGCCGCGGGCATGGTGGCGCACGCTTGTAATCCCCGCGCTTGGGAGGCTGAGACAGGAGGATCGCGCAGGTTCAAAATCCGCCTCAGCTACTTAGTGAGGCTCTCAGCAACTTAGTGAGACCCTGTTTCCAAATAAAATAGAAAACAGGTCTGGGAGTTTATCTCGGAAGTAGAAAGCCCCTGGGTTCCAACCCCAGAACCACAAAAATAAATAAGTAAATAAATATAAAAATAAAATAGGGCTGGGGGGTAAAGCTTGGAGGTAAAATGTCCCTGGGTTCAACCTCTAATACAACAACAGCAAGAACAACAAAAAAGCCTGCAGACAGGCAGGGCTGGGGAGTTCTAGGCAGTGTCGTGACTTTATCAAGGGTCATGGAGAAGCCCCGCTCAGCAGGTGACAGAGGGACACGGATTTTAACAAGGGAGCCACAGTGAGAGGCTAAGTGTGGCTGGAGCCAGGCAGGAAGGGGTCGGAGGGGCCAATCACCAGGGGCCTCGGGGGCCACAGTAAGGACCAGACTTCATCTGAGCAAGGGTGGATGAGCGCTGGTCGTTTTGAGCAAAGGGTAACACTCTCTGACTCATTTTGCCGCTGGACCTTTTTCTGGCTGCTGTGCTGAGAATCAGCTTCAGGGATGTGTTCAGAAGCGAGGACCACCATTAAGATACTGCTGCATTAATTCAGGTCAGAGATGATGGTGGCTCAGACCACAATGTGGCAGAGGAGGTAATGAGATGTGGTCAGATTCAGAATTAATTAATTAGTTAATTAGTGGCACTGGAGATTGAACCTAGAGATAGTCTACCACCAGGCTACACACATCCCCAGCCCTATTTATTTTTTATTTTTTGAGGGTCTGGGATGGAACCCAGGGGCACCTGACTTCCGAGATACAGCCCCTGCCCTATTTTTTATTCTTTGTTTTGAAACTGGGTCTCACTGAGTTGCGGAGGGCCTAAGTAGCTGAGGTTGTCCGCGAACTGCGATCCTCAGGTCTTGGCCTCCTAAATGCTGAGATTACAAGCGTGCTCCACCATGCCCGGCTCCTATTTATTTTTTATTTGGAAACAGACTCTAAGGTGCTAAGGATTTTGCTAAGTTGCCAAGGTTGGTCTTGAACCTGTGATTCTCCTGTCTCAGCCTCCCAAGTACCGGAATGAAAGGTGTGCACCACCTCGTTGGGCTCAGAATTTATTCTGAAGGTAGAGATGATAGGATTTGCTGATGGGACGTTTTAGGTGTGGTGTGTGAGGAAGGAAGGAGCCAAAGATGACACATGAGTATTTGCCAGAGCAACTGGAATAAAATGGCATTAACAAGATGGAGAGAAGCCAGGCGCGGTGGTACACACTTATGATCCCAGTACTGGAGAGGCTGAAACAGGAGAATCTTAGGTTTAAAGCTAACCTTAGCAGCTTAAGAGACCCTCAACAATTTAGCGAGCCCTCCCCCCCCCCTCTCTGTCTCTCTTTTGGTGGTACTGGGGTTCCTGGAAGCCCTTCTACCTCTGGGCTACACTCCCAGACCTGCTTTATATTTTTATTTGGAAACAGGGTCTCTTAAGCCAGCGAGGCTGGCTTCAAACCTGAGCGATCCTCCTGTCTCCGCCTCCTAAGCGTGGGGATTACAAGCATGCTCCACCAAGCCCGGCAAAGAGCCCTTATCTCTGAATAAAAATTCAAGCTGGGTATGGTAGCACACACTTGTAATCCCAGTACTGGGGATGCTGAGACAGGTAGATCAGTGACTTAGCAAGACTCCGTTTCCAAATAAAAAAGGTAAGTATGGCTGGGCGTGGTGGTGCACATTTATAAATTGGGAGTACTTGGAGTAATTGGGAGGCTGAGACAGGAGGATCACATGTTCACAGCCAGCCTCAGCTACTTAGAAAATAAAGAACAAATAGGGCTGTGGGTATAGCTTGGAGGTAGAATGTCCCTGGGTTCAATCCTCAGTACCATAAAAAAAAAAAAAAAAAGAGTAAAGTAGGGCTTAGAGGCAGAATGTTCCTGGCTTTCATCCCCAAGACCACATACACACAGAGCTGGGGGTGTAGCTCGGAGGTAGAAAACCTTTGGGTTCAATCCTAAGAGAGAGAGAGAAAGGGAGGGAGGGAGGGAAGGAAGGAAGGAAAGGAGGGAAGAAGGAAGGAAGGAAAAAAGAAAGCCAGGCAGCCAGCCAAGATGAGAGAATCATGGGAGGTGTGGATTTGGGAAGGAGAGAGCAGGATTTATTTCTGGACATGTTAAATATTAGCTGTCAAAGCTGGGCATGGCGGCACACACCTGTAATCCCAGTACTTGGGAGGCTGAGACAGGAGGATCACGGGTTCAAGGACAGCCTCATTAAGTAAAGAGACTCTCATCAACCAAGCGAGACTCTGTTTTCCAAATAAGAAATAAAATCAGGTATAGCTCGAAGGTAGGATGGCAGAGCTCAATCCTCAGTACCATCAAGGGAAAAAAAAAAAAAGCTGTGTACTAGATATCCAAGCAAAGCTATAAATGAGCAGCCACGGGTGCCAATTCTAGAATTCAGAAGAATTTTGAGCTAGAGTTTTAGATCCGGTGATCAGAATACAGATGGGACTTAAGAATGGATAAGATCAAGCCGGGCGTGGTGGCGCATGCTTGTAATCCCGCGCTTGGGAGGCTGAGACAGGAGGATCACGCAGGTTCGAAGCCAGCCTCAGCTACTTAGTGAGGCTCTCAGCAACTCAGTGAGACCCTGTTTCCAAATAAAATGTAAAATAGGTCTGGGAGTGTAGCCCGGAGGTAGAAAGCCTCTGGGTTCCACCCCCAGTACCACCAAAAATAAAAAATAAAAAAAGGGTAAGCTCGCCGGGCGTGGTGGCGCACGCTTGTAATCCCCCCGCGCTTGGGAGGCGGAGACAGGAGGATCGCGCAGGTTCGAAGCCAGCCGCGCTGGCGTAAGAGACCCTGTTTCAGAAATATAAAATAGGTCTGGGAGTGTAGCCCGGAGGAAGAAGGGCTTCCAGGAACCCCAGTACCACCAAAAAAAAAAAAAGGGTAAGCTCCCCAAGGAACAAATGCAGAGGAGGAGTGTGGGGACAGCTTGAGGATACCCCAATATTCCATCCCTGAGGGAGTCAGTGATGGGGTGAAAAAGGAACACTCCACAAGGCAGAGGAAACAGGGGGGGGTGTTTCCTGGAAGCCGCGTGGAGAACTGTCTTTGCACTGGACACCACTGGAGTGCGGGACACCGCCCCCAGACGGAGGAGCGCTAAGAGCTGACGGCCACAGAGAAGGACCGAGGCCCTCACCAGCACAAAAGGGGGTGGTAGCTGGAAGCAGTGGGTCAAGGTTTCCTTGTTTGGAACAGGCAAATGAGGTCATGTTTGTACACACATGAGGGGAGGGAGGGCCGCCGGGATGGAGATGGGACCGAGTACACAGTCCTGCTACAGAAATGGACTAGGGCACAGGTGGCCATGCCCGGGCAGCTGAGCAAGCTTTCCGGCGACTGTGCATCTTCACAGTAGCTAAGGCTGTCCTTGAACACGATCTTCCTGTCTCAACCTCCCAGTCTCCAGTCCTATTTTAAACTTCTTTTTTTTTTTTGAAACAGGGTCTCATTAAGTTGCTGAGAACCTCATTACATTTCTGAGGCCCAGACTTTTTGTTTTGTTTTGAAACAGGGTCTAAGTTGCTGAGGCTGGCCTCAAACCTGGGATCCTCCTGTCTCAGCCTTCTAAGAACTGGGATTACAGCAGGTGTGTGGCATCTCCCTCCCCCCTTGGGCTAAGGGCTCTTACAAAAGAGGCTTCTTTTTTTTTTTTTTGGTGGTGGTACTGGAAGCCCTTCTACCTCCGGGCTACACTCCCAGACCTATTTTATACTTTTTATTTGGAAACAGGGTCTCTTAAGCCAGCGAGGCTGGCTTCGAACCAGCGCGATCCTCCTGTCTCCGCCTCCCAAGCGCGGGGATTACGAGCGTGCGCCACCACGCCCGGCCAAAAGAGGCTTCTGAGAGTGGGCTGGCGTTTTCATCTTTTCTGCCATCCAAGGACAGAGTATGTGGTCCTTCCTCCTTTTCTGCCCCATGAGAAAGCTATGAGATGATGCTCTTCATGGAAGAGGCCCTCGGCACACAACAAATCTGCTAGCACCACGATTATGGGACTCCCCGGCCTCCGGAACTGTGAGAAATACATTTCTACTGTTAATTAGTTAGCCAGTCTAAGGTGTTTTGTTACAGCAGTAGGAACAGACTAAGACTAACTGGAGAGCTAGTTTACAGGGCAACAGTCTGAGGAACCTTCCCCTGAATCATTAACCAGCTCAAAACACATCAATAAAAAGAGTGCTAAAACCTTACTGCCCACATCCTTAGAGTGGAAAGAGGCGAATGGGTAAATCCTCTTAGACCTAGGCACAAGGATCTCACCTCAACAGTGGCGAAGGTATTAGCAGGGAACAGATCACAATGAAATGACAGGTCACCTCTATTTATCTGGGAAGGCAGTAACACTTGCTAACATTTATCCAGTACTTGCTTGGAGACAAGCACTGATCTAAGCACTTGACAAAAGCATGTGAACTCATCTGCCTGCACAACACTGTGTGGAAGGTTCTCTGATCATCCCCACTATAGAGAAGAAGAAATCCTGGCATCAGGCAGCTGGGGAACCTGCCCAGGAGAGTACGCAGTGGAGACAGACTTGGAACCCCAGAAGCCATGGCTGTGACCAGGGCGATATACTGTTTCTCTATGTATGGCACAGCAGAAGCTAAAATCAGAGTGTGTAAAACTCTATTCTAGTACTTTGCCTATGTATTTAAGCATGGGTGAAGCAAATGAAAATGTGACTTTTTTTAATCTATAAAGACAGCACACTTTTGAGCAGGGTATGGTAGTGCACCCCTATAATGCTAGTTTAGGAGGCTGAGACCGGAGAATCCCAGGTCCAAGGCCAAACTTAGCAACTTACTGAGGCCCTCGGCAACTTAGCAAGACCCTGTTTCAAAAAAAAAAAAAAAGGACTCAGAGGTAAAAATGCTCCTGGGTTCAACTCTTAGTACCACAAAACAAAACACCCCAAACCAGGCATGGTGGCATATTTTTGTAATCCAAGCACTCAGGAGGCTGGAGGCTCACAAGTAGGAGGCCAGCCTCAGTAATTTAGTGAGGCCCTCAACAATGTAATGATACCCTGTTTCAAAATAAAAAATTAAAATAGTGCTGTAAGTGGCTGGGGATGGTTTCACATACTTGTAATCCTAGCATTTGGGAGGCTTGAGATAGGAGGAGACTGGTTAGGACAGCCTCAGCTACTTAGTTGAGGCCCTTTGCTACTCAGTGAGACTCTGTTTCAAAATAAAGAATAAAAAAATAGGGCTGGAGGTGTAGCATGGAGGTAAAATGCTCCTGGATTCCATCTCCAGTAATAATGCAATAAATAAATAAATAAATAAATAAAATAGTGCTGAAAGTGTAGCTCAGAGGCCCAATGCCCCTGGGTTCCATCTCCAGCACCTTAAAAACAAAACAAAACATCACGTTAGAGCCGGGCGTGGTGGCGCACGCTTGTAATCCCCACTCTTGGGAGGCTGAGACAGGAGGATCACATGGGTTCGAAGCCAGCCTCAGCTACTTAGTGAGGCTCTCAGCAACTTAGTGAGACCCTGTTTCCAAATAAAATACAAAATAGGTCTGGGAGTATAGCCCGGAGGTAGAAAGCCTCTGGGTTCTACCCCCAGTACCACCCAAAAAAAAAAAAAAAAAAAATCACATTAGTATCATTCATTCTAGTGTAGTCATGATGTGGATGTGCATGCACAGAAACACACACAAAATCTGCACGAACCTACACCAAACCATTAGCGGTAGCGTGAGATGGCAGGAGAATGGATGATCCTTATATTCTTTACATCTTTTAGGACTTTCTAAAAAATTGCTAAGTTTGAATGTTCCATATAGATTTCTTGCTGCTGTTGACCATGGCTATATGATATTAAAATGTATTCATGGAACAGGTGCCCCAGCCCTCCTAAACAAGAGCACTGGGGCCAATGCACTCCTGGTCCTCTCTCCTCAGGAGCTGAGAAGCCGGCAAGGGTGAAAGCCCCCCACAACAGAGCCCAGAACTCAAAGTCAAGAGTCCTGTGTGGTTTTTCTTCTCTTAGCCTCAGTTTGTTCAGCCTGAACAAGGCAGCAGGCTTTTCTGAGGACGGGAGGAGACATGAATCAGTGTTCTGTCACCCCTGCCCGTCCAAGCTCCTGTTCCAGGGTCCAGCTGGGAGGGACTCTTTAACTTGTTGTAGGCATTCAACCCACTCAGGGACGTGGCCAGAGAACGGCTCATTGGATACTTGGCTTCCGTACTGCAGATCTGTTGGAAACATGTGGCCACATCTTCCCCAGCTTCCACGAAGTCTGGCAGAAATGATGAGCTTGCGCACTCTCGAGATCGCCCTGCTGACTCTGGGATCCAGGCTGAGCGGGTCTTGGGAGGAGGGGAAGTGGAGCACAGAGAGGTCCCTGCGGTCTAGACTCGGGCAGCTCAGCCTTGAGCCAGGGGCCGGAGCTGGGGCCATGATTTCTGCCCGACTGCAGGCCAGGAAGAGACTAAAAATAAGGGTCCCAGGGTGCGCTGGTAGCCAGGGAAAACTCTCTGCTAGGAATGGCTGGCCCACCCCTCCTTCACAATTTCTATCAAGGCATCATTAGGGTGATGCAGCCATTTCTGCACTCCACTCCCTTTTGCTGGAACATGTACCGCTTTCTAATAGTTTGAGCTACTTGCTTATTTATGTTTGTTATTAATGATCTCCCCTCCCAACACCACACACACACAGGAGTCCAGCCCTATAAGGCAGAGATTTCTGGTTCAGTAAAGCAGACCCTGATAACACAGAACAGAAGCTGGCATGTGGGGCTCCGATCATTTTTTAGAATAAATCAATGAAGCCGGGCGTGGTGGCGCACGCTTGTAATCCCCGCGCTTGGGAGGCAGAGACAGGAGGATCGCGCAGGTTCGAAGCCAGCCGCGCGCGCTGGTTTAGGAGACCCTGTTTCCAAAATGAAAATGTAAAAAATAGGTCTGGGAGTGTAGCCCGGAGGTAGAAGGGCTTCCAGGAACCCCAGTACCACCAAAAAAATAAATAAATAAATAAATAAATAAATAAATGAATAAACTGGGTTTGTGGCACATGCCTGCAATACCACCAATCTTCGCCTATCTAACAGGGCCAAAAAGATGCTGGCCAGGACCCTGTGTGCAACCACTGGGAACGTCCCTGTCCAGTGCCAGGGCTAGCGGTGCCACTTTAAGGCAGCAGGAGTGGAGAGGCAGTGATTCTGTCAGAGTTCTTTCTGGCCCAAGAGAAAGCAATTTGAGGTCCCAGAAAATGAGACTGTATCATGTGCTCCAAAGAGAGGTCACGGGAGAAAGTTAATGAAAAGTTCAGTTCCAAAAGACTGCTTTAGCTGGATGTGGTGATGCACGCTTGTGTTCCCAGCGCTTGGGAGGCAGAAATAGGAAGATCACAAGTTCGAAGCCAGCATCAGCAACTTAGTGAGACCCTGTTTCCAATTAAAAAAATAATAATAATAGGCTGAAGATGTAGCTTGGAGGTAGAGTGCCCCTGAACTTAATCTCCAGCCCCACAAGAAAACAAACAAAACTTTGCTTCAACCTATGATCTGCCATTCCCACAATGATCCTGGGGACAGGGAGGGGCATCATTTCCAGAAACTGGGACCAGATGGTGGTGGAAACCTGTTGGCCAGAATAGCACACCCAAGCCTCTTATTAGTGCTGGTTATTTTCAACCAGGGCCTCACACCTGTGCCCACTCCTCCTCGCCCATCCCCTTGGCCCTGCTCCTAGCAAACCTACTCAACATCCACTCCCCTGGGTTGTCTGTTCTGGCTCGTGCACAACGCCGCTCTCTCCATGGGGAACGTCTACTCCTTTCACTGCTTAGTCACTCGTTCAGCGCCTCCTGTGTGCCATGGTGCCATGTATTTCCATCAGTGAAGTCGCTGTCCCCACACATACCTTTTTGTGATGCTTGGGATCAAACCCAGGGCTTCAAACAAGCTAGGCAAGCGCTCTGCCACTGAGCCACACCCCTGGCTCTTTTTATTTTTGTGTGTATGTGTGTGGCACTGGGGATGGAACCCAGGGGGATTCTACCTCCAAGCTAAGCTACACCCCCAGCCCAATTTTTTTATTCTTTACTTTGAAACAGGGTCTCACTGAGCTGCGGAGGGCCTCACCAAGTAGCTGAGGCTGTCTGTGAACCGCGATCCTCATGTCTCAGCCTCCCAAATGCTGGGATTACAAGCGTGAGCCACTATACTAGTGCATTCTATCACATGCTTTGCCATTACTGACTAACATGCCTAACTGCCCAACTAGACTGAGCTCAACCAGCAGTGATTGTATTGGTCTGTTTTAGATTCCCATAATGAAGCTGGGCGTGGTGGTGCACGCTTGTAATCCCCGCGCTTGGGAGGCTGAGACAGGAGGATCGCACGGGTTTGAAGCCAGCCTCAGCTACTTAAGCCAGCCTCAGCTACTTAGTGAGGCTCTCAGCAACTTAGCAAGACCCTGTTTCCAAATAAAATATAAAAAAGGTCTGGGAGTATAGCCCGGAGGTAGAAAGCCTCTGGGTTCCACCCCCAGTACCACCAAAAAAAAAAAAAAAAAATAGATTCCTATAATGAAATACCTGAGGCAGATAACTTTATAAAGAAGAGAGGCTGATTTAGCTCATAGCTCTGGAGATTCAAGGGTCCTGAAAGCAGCTCAGGCAGCACATGGCAAGAAACGGTGTGTGTGTGTGTGTGTGTGAGAGAGAGAGACACACACACACACACACACACACACACACACACACATTGGGTATTGAACCCAGGGGCATTCTACCTCTTAGTTACACCCCTGGTCCTATTTATTTGTCACAGAAACAGGATGTCACTAAGTTGCTGAGAAGCCTTTCTAGGTTGCTGAAGCTGGCTGCAAACCTTCAGTCCTCCTGTCTCAGTCTCCCAAATACTAGAATTACAGGTCTTCGCTACCATGCCTGGCCTCTCCTCTTATAAAGCCATTAGGATTCAATCACAAGGGCTCCACTCTAATAACCTTATCTAATTCTTATCACCTCTCAGGGACCCACCTCTTAACGCCATAGTCAGTTTAACTTTCTACCCTCTTAATACCATACCATGGTCATTAAATTTCAACACATCGATCCTGGGAACACACTCAAAGCCCATCCAAACCACAGCTATGATCATTCTGGAAGAAGTTATGTTCCGTCCCTTCACCTTTAGCTTTAAAATTTTATTTTATTTGATGCCAGAGTTAATGAGCAAAAATATTGCTAATTATAGCCATGGCTTACTAAGCACCTCCTAAGTGCCAAAAACAGCTCAGTACCCCTGCAAGTCCACAGCCACTGACCTGTGTGAGGGATGAGTTAACTGAGCACACAGAGGTCAACTACTTTATCCTCGGCTACGGATCTGCCAGGTGCTATGGTATCATGATTTAGCCTTAGGAGTTCCAGACCCAAGCTCGGCATCATCTAGAACATTCTCAGGACCCAGAAGAGGCTTCCTAATCCTTTATGCACAAAGGACAGTACAGTGGTGTCCAGCTGGGCCACTACTCCTCCTGTCCACAGAAGTCACCTCCAAATCAAGGATGCATTAGGTCAGGGAATCTGAAGGAGACATGGTGATTTTCTTTTCTTAAAAAGACCTATAATCCCAGTATTTGGGAGGCTGAGACAGAAGGATCACGGGTTCAAGGCTAGCCTCAGCAACTTACATCTCTTAGTAACCTAGCAAGACCCTGTTTCCAAATAAAAAAGTTAAAAAATAGGGCTGGGGGTTTAGCTTAGAGGTAGAATGCCTCTGGGTTCAACCTTCAATACCCTCCTCCTAAAAACGGCCCATGGCTTAATTTCTTTGGGGCTCTAGGATAGTCAGAATTTTGTCTGGCTCCTAGAATCCTCGGGCTCAAGGACAGCTGCTGGCTCTGAACGGGGATCTCTATGGGCCAGAAAGGAGACAAAGGTAGACAGGATACAGCCCCGGGGTGTGTGCATCGAGAAAATCACCCAGCTGTGGATGTGTGCTGGGGTGAGTGGATGGAGCAGGGGAGACACAAAGGAGTGCAGCAGAAGGGAGAGGAAGGAGAGGGGTGGTCAGGGCAACAGAGCACTGTGAGCCAGGCTGTTTTAAAATCCTTTTATACATCAAGACTTAGCCCAGCTGGTAGTATGACGTAAGGGACATGCTCTGAGTACCGGGCCTCTTAGATGAGACAAGGACCCTAAATCCTGATTCTTGAGGCAGAAAATAATCCAGGTGAGATTGCTCTGTCAACTACAAATATCTTTTTGTGTATGTGTGTGTGTGTGTGTGTGTGTGTGTGTGGTATTGGGAATGGACTCCAAGGGCATTCTACCTCCGAGCTACAACCCCCAGTTCTTTTTTTTTTTAATTCTTTTTTTGTTTTGTTTTTGCAGGTCTGGGGATGGAACCCAGGGGCATTTGACCTCCAAGCTATGCCCCCTGCTCTATTTTTTATTCTTTATTTGGAAACAGGGCCTCACTAAGTAGTCGAGGCTATTCATGAACCGCAATCCTCTGGTCTCAGCCTCCCAAATGCTGGGATTACAAGCGTGCGCCACCACGCCCGGCTCCAAATATCTATTAATGTGATGTCACAAATAAATTTCAAGAAGAGATCAACCATACACCACTCTAAGTTTCTCAGCAAACAAGGGCTCAGAGGCCCTCAGTTCTGGATCCACAATATCTTAATACCATCACCCAGGGTCCGTGCACACAGGGGTATTCCATAGTGTCAGGACAGAACTCAGCCTCATCTTGGTGGGATAAAATCTTGGTGATCAGTGACAATAAGAGATAGCAAGAAGCCGGGCCTGGTGGCATAGGCTTGTAATCCCAGTACTTGGTAAACTGAGGCAGGAGGGTCGCAGATTCATGGCCAGTCTCAGTTACTTGGTGAGGCTCTCAGAAACTTAGTTTCAATATAAAAAAATTAAAAAATAGGGCTGTGGTATAGCTCAAAGATGGAATGCCCTTGGGTTCCATCCCCAGTTACACACACACACACACACACACACACACACACACACACGCATGCACGCAATAGCCAGACATGGTAGCATATACTTGTAATGCCAGCTACATTGGAGGCTAAGGCCAAAGAATGGAGAGTTTGAGGCCAGCCTTGGCAACTCAGCAAGACCCTAACTCAAAATAAAATAGCAAAGGCTGGGGTGTAGCTCAGTAGTAGAGAACTTCTTGGTTCAATCCTCAGCACCACAAAAGAAAGAGGGGGGGAGGGAGGGAGGGAGGGAGGAGAGAGAGAGAGAGAGAGAGAGAGAGAGAGAGAGAGAGAGAGAGGAACTCATCATATGGTAAATAAATTTTTCCACTAAACTTCTTTAAAGGAGATAAATAACAGATTTCCTTCCTTCCAGTCTCATCTGTGATTCCTTCCTGACATCACAGCATGGCTGATGAGGAAAGACTTCTGAGCCATCAGGCACTGCTGACTTTTACAAACTGTGACAACTGTTACACAAAGCCAGGATGCTGGGACTTGTTTCTCTGGAGCCTCTGCCTTTTCATACGAGGCCAAATTCTCCATTGTCAGGTACGTGAGACTTCGGCCATGGAACCCACAGGTCTCTAAAGCCTGTTCCCAAAGCCTGAGAGCTGAGCCTACATGTCCAGGTTCAAAGACTAGGATGCTGCGGCCACTCTGGAAGCCATCCTCCTCCAGGGTCCCTGAGAAGCTCTCCCTGGACAGAGAGGGTCCCTCCTAGGTCAGGGAGTTGATTCTACCAAATATATCTCTGTTGGGGGTGGGGGAGTCATGTCCTGCCAAAATCCTGAAAACAAATCCCACCTTTCTGGACCAAATGAAACACACACTACTTCCTCCCAACAGCCCTGTGGCAAGTCAAGAGATCGATCAGTCTCTCTGCGGTCTTCTCTTCTGACAGCTATGTTCTGAGGGTGACACTGTTCTCACCCTTCTGTGTAAAGTGTCTGGGTCAGAGGTTTCAAATCTTTTTAGATTCCAACTGCTATGGTTTGAATATTTTTGTTTCCTCAAAATTCATGTCGAAGCTTAATTCTCCAATGCAACAGTTTTAAGAGGCGCGGCCTCTGGGAGGTGATAAGTCATGGGCTTTATCCTCAGGACTGGGGTCAGCGCCCTCTTGCCCTTTCATCCTCTCTGCCCTGTGAGGATGCAGTGACCCTCCCCTCTGGAGGATGCAGCCACAAGCCAACATCTTGGAAGTGGAGAACAGATCTCACCAGAACTCCAGAACTGTGAGAAATAAATTTCTGTTCTTATAAGTTACCCAGTTTCGGGTATTTTGTTATAGCAGCACAAACTGGACTAAGAAGCTGATCATAGTTAAAAAGACATTTTACAAGGCTACCCAGTACTTTCTTGTGTGCATCTGGATATGCAACCAAAACCAGTTTCAGAAACTAATAATACCTTTTTTATAATGGAATACATGTGGAAGTTTTCTAATTTATTTTACTCTTTCTCATGCTGGCTAGAATACACTAAACTGATTTGGTGACCCTGTTCTGGTTTTACTAAGCCAGCTAGCAATCTCCTACTGTCCAGTTTCAACTGCTTTTTTTTTTTTTTTTTTGTGGGTCTGGGGGTGGAACCCAGGGGCATTTGACCTCCGAGCTACACCCCCTGCCCTATTTTTTATTCTTTATTTTGAAACCGGGTCTCACTGAGTTGCAGAGGGCCTCACTAGGTAGCTGAGGCTGTCCGCGAACCGCCATCCTCCAGGTCTCAGCCTCCCGACTGCTGGGATTACAAGCGTGCGCCACCACAACCGGCTTCAACTGCTAACTTAGCTTGGCCCCTAAATGGGAGGGCAGCCTCCCCTCTATGCTACTATTAGCTGATGTGGCTGTCAGGAGAGTCCCTGTTGTCATCTTGCACAGGGATCTTCCCCACTGGCCACTCAACTTCAACCACATCCTTCCTCCACCCCAGCAAAGGCACACACGTACCTGCAGGTTGACTAGAAGTTCTCAAAATCTGCAATCCTCATGTCTCAGTCTCCCATGTACTGGGATTATAGGTGTGAGCCATCATGCCTCGCTGACTAAAAGTTCTTTCTGCCCTACTATCAATTTCATTTATTCAGAATATGTGAACCACTGTTTCTCTCCCGCCTCTCCCGCCATCTTCCCACTAGTAAGTCAGGGGTCTCACATCTGTGGATAAGGCAGCAAGACTCATGAGGAGATAACTGTTTTATTGGGTGCACAGCCCATAAACAGATATTAATCCCCCTCTGGATCTTCTCCTCTAGGGGACCTGGAGGTCAAAGGCCACCCCCCAGGTCACCTAAGATTAGCTTGGGTCTACCCTAGAATCTTTCCCCCTTACCTTTGCTTTGTCACCACAGTGTACACTTGGTTATCAGGACAACTGCGTGCAAGACGTGGCTGAGCTCTGTGTATAGGAAAGATCCTAGGCTTCACTTTTCTCAACTCCAGTTTTCTTATCTGCGAAGTGTGGCTAATTAGCTGGGTGTGGTGGTGCGTGCCTGTAACCCCAGTACTTGGGAGGCTGAGACAGGAAGATCACAGGTTTGTGGCCAGCCTTAGCAAGTTAGTGAGGCCTGCAGCAAGTTAGTGAGACCCAGTTTCAAAATAAAATAAAATGAGCTGGGCGTGGTGGCGCACCCTTGTAATCCCAGCGCTTGGGAGGCTGAGACAGGAGGATCATGCAGGTTCGAAGCCAGCCTCAGCTACTTAGGTTCTTAGCAACTTAGTGAGACCCTGTTTCCAAATAAAGCATAAAATAGGTCTGGGAGTATAGCCCGGAGGTAGAAAGCCTCTGAGTTCCACCCCCAGTACCACACACACACACACACACACACACACACACACACACAATAATAAAATAAAATAAAATAGGGCTGGGTGTGTTCCTCAGAGGTAGAACACCCCTGGGTATCCTTCCCCCCCCCACACACACACACAGGCTAATTATTGCTGCCCTGCCTTCTCCACAGGGCTGTGGTGAGAACAGGTGTGGAAATGTTTTGTGTATTGTAAAGCACCATGCAGATATAAACTGTGAGTTGCAAAGGGCCTCACTAAGTAGCTGAGGCTGTCTGCGAACAGCAATCCTCCTGTCTCAGCCTCCTGAATTCCGGGATTACAAGGATGCGCCACCATGCCTTGCTTTGTTATTGTTTTTGATACTGGGAATAGAATTCAGGATGTTCTACCTCTGGGCTATACCCTAGCCCTATTTTTATTTTTTATTTGAAAAAAGGATCTCACTAAGTTATTAAGGACCTGGTTAAAGATTCCAGGCATGCACTACCATGTGCAGCCCACACGTTTTTCTGCAAGGGTTGAGTATTAACTCTGTTTCCCAAATTATGTTACTGCACATTCTGTACACAGGGAAGCCAGACTCCACCCTCAATCCCTAAGAGGCATCTGTGCTTTGTCCCCCAGCGCAGGGTTAACCAGCTGACCCGCTGCAGATATCTGATGTCATCAAAAATTCATTGGTTGCAGCAGCTGGCGAATCCACTGTCTCCAGTCATTTGTACCCTTGTTCAGAAAGATAACTAGACCTGGGAGACTTGGCCCCAAGAGCAGTCAGGTGAAATTCAGCCTAGGCACAGCTCTTCATGCCAGTGAAGAAATTAAAGGGTGTGGGATAATCAGTCACCTTAGGGCCAAATGAGACTTCAAGAGAACATCACTGTCTAAGAATAACCATCACACCACATATGTGGAAGCTAGGGAAAAATACCAGAAGAATTTCAGATAATGGAAGAGAAACTCCAGTGGAGCCAGGGAGGTGGTCTAGGGGAGGTGAATTGGGGGGGGGGGTTAGAATAAATGAAGGAACCATTTCCATTGACATTATGTATGTATATGAGAATACCAGTGTCAATCTCAATACCCTATATGGGGAAGGAGTCAGGGGAAAGTCACAAAGTGCTATCTGCATGTACGTCCCTATCACTATGACCTACATTATAATGTCACCACAACACACCAATAAAAGTACAATAAAAAAGACAGTGCTTATACGCATGGGTATCCACTTTCATTAGGAAAAAAAAAAATGGTGGCACATGCTTAGAATCCCAATACTTGGGAGGCTAAGACAGGAGGATCGCAAATGCTCCTGGCCTCAATCCCCAGTACCACAAAAAACCAAAAACAAACAAACAAACAAACAAACAAAACTCAAGTACTATCTTACCAAAGAGACTAATAGGTAGGTTTAAAGAAGAAAATCTTGCCAGGCGAGGTGGTGCAGGCCTATAATCCCAGGACTTAGTAGGCTGAGACAGGAGGATCATAGGCTCAAGGACAGCCTCAACAAGTAGTGAGACTCTCATCAACCTAGTGAGACCCTGTTTCAAAATTTAAAAATTAAAAAAAACAAAACAAAACAGGGCTGCGGTGTAGCTTGGAGGTAGAATGCCCCTGGGTTTAATCCCCAGTACCACAAAATAAATTTAAAAATTAATTAATTAAAATCTTGCTCAAAAAACAGTCTGGGAAACTATAATCTACTTTTTCTCACTCAATAATAAGCAAGACAAATCTTGTGTGTGTGTGGGAGGGGTACTGGGGATGGAACCCAGGAGCCCCCAGCCCTAATTTTTTATTCTTTATTTTTGAAACAGGGTCTCACTGAGTTGCAAGGAGCCTCACTGAGTAGCTGAGGCTGTCCATGAACCACAATCCTCAGGTCTCAGCCTCCCTCCCGAATGGGATTACAAGTGTGCACCGCGATCCCTGGTGAGCAAGACAAATCTTTAAGGCTGACTCTAGGTTCTGTCAAAGATGTGGCTGAAATCCTGAGGTCAAACCTGGAGCCACAGGCTTCTAGGCAGAGGCTTTCAAACCAGAGATGGGGACTCAATTGTCAGCACAGAAAGTTCCCTGGGCCCCTTTAAGAATGGGAATGCCCCAGGCTGCAGAAGGTTCTTTCCCTACACACCCCAGGGTCCAGGATCTTCACACAGAACAGAGGATAATGGTTCCTGGGCTAGGCTCTTGGTTGTTCAAAGATTAATGAGAATCTAATATCACTTTTGTTTGGACTCCATACTGAAAGAGGAAAGAGGCAAAGAATACACCTCTGTGGTGCTCCAAATCCCCCAAAGGCTAAGCAGTGCCCACAGGTCAGGGTCTAAACACCTGGGCTAACTTTCAAGGCCTTCCTGGTCTCACCTCAGCCCACCATTTAGACATTTCCGGAGCTCAAGCCAGTCCCAACCAAATGCAATCAGCCTCAGCCGATGGCTTTGCCCATGCATCTTCCTGTTCCTCTGAGCTCCAGCAGAGCCAGCTCCAGGCCCCGATACTGCCTTCCAGAGCCAGCCCAGTCCTTGGGCTCCACTTGACTTCTGCAGTGTGGTCCCTTCTCAGCCCTTGCGGCCTTCTGACTGGGACCTGCACTGACAGTTGTTGACTGGCCTGCATCTCTCTGGCCTCCTCACTTAGATGCTAAGGGCCCCAAGGAGCTAAAGGCCTTAGATTAGGTTTCTTTGTCCTTCACCCAGCACTTGATACAGAAATGATTGGAATAAAACAAGCAGAGGTGAATTATTGAGGGATGCGATGGAAGGAGGTGTAAGCTGGTCCTGGCAGGTCAAGCTTTGGAGGTAGGAAGGAAGCTTAGGGGTGATCTGATACAGTAGCCCTCAGACCCCCCAAACATAACCCAGACAGGTGGCGCTCTGATCTTGCTGGGATGCCTGCAAGAAAGGGCCAGCTGCTGCTGTGTTCTATACCTCCACGCTTTCCTGTAGGGAGGGTTATTTTGAGAGGGACTTCTAATAGTTGTGCATGAAACACATGCAGGAATGGTTGTCCAGCCTCTGAGCACGCCCCACACAGATGTCTCCTCATTTGAAGACAGGAGGCCAGGGGAACCCTCGCCCAGCCCCCACCCCCAGGGGCAGCAGTCTGTCAGTTTGGGGACTGGTCACCTAACCCCATCTCACTGTCCCCTATCTAAGACAAAGCCAAGAGCCAGGCAGAACCAAGGACATCTTGGTCTCTATGGGCCAACTGTCCCAAAAGGTCACTCTGGGGAAAACCTGCCCCAAATTCCAATACCTTCTCATCTCCAAGCTGCAGGCAGACCCAGGCCCATTCCCCTATGCCTCTACACAGACAGGTGTGGTGAACAGGTGGGAAGAACCCCAGGCAGGTTCTTTCCCTCTTATGGAGGGGGACAGGCTAAAAGCACATGAGGGGCACCTCTCTGGCCTGACAAGCAAGCCCTAGGGGTTGCAAGGCGGGGAGAGCACCCTGGCTAAAGTCAGCCAGGGTGGCAGTGATCTCCAAAAGGCCCCAGAGTGCTGAGACCCCTCCCTCCAGAATCTCCCAAAACACCTCCGACCTCCCCTTCCCCTTGAGCTGTTTCTCTGAATCAATCAATGAACAAAAATCTCTTCAGCTCCTACTGTGTTTGGGGTGGAGGTCTGCTCCGGGGCTGGGCACGGACCTCTCCAGGGAATCCCACCTCTGAAGGAACTGGGAGGCTGGTACTCAATAGGCAAAGGCAGCTGCGGGTCCCAGGCCCGCCGAGGCTCAGGCTCACCTGAGGCCGATCTAGCGCCCGCACCCTCGGTGCGGGTTTCCATCCTGCTCCTCCCTTTAGCCTGAGCCCTTCTCAGGGCCCTCCCAGGGCCACCTGTGCCTCCTCCTGTCCACTGGCTCAGCCCAATGAACCTTCCTGCAGATGCCAAGAGGCGTGCGGGCAGGGGCTCTGGAGGGTGCAGGGCAAGCCCCGTCCTGCAGCCCTGCCTCCCGCCCCTCCGCAGGCTTCGGGAGGAGCCCACCAGCCTCTCCCCGGAGTCTGGCGAGATCTCCCGGGCAGCCCGGGAGGCGGCGGCGGGAAACCGGGAGCCCATCCCGGTCGGCCAGCACCTCCACATCTTGGCCGGGCTCCCTCCCCCAGCACGCCCCGAGTCAGGGCCAACAGGCAGGATCAACAATTCAGAAACTTTCAATGGCTCACGCCGACCGGGGATGGGGTGGTGGTGGAGGGGCGCGAGCGGGGTGGGGGGCGGGGAGGCCCGGGCAGAGCCCCGCTCTCACTTACCATCTTGCTCACATCCATGACCGAGGCTGCGGGGCGCCCCCCACCCGGGAGATCCCGCGTCCCGCAAGCGCCGCTCCGGGCTACGGCATCCCCGGGGGTGCCATGCTTCGGGCGGGACGGCCGGCAGAGCCCCCGCGGCGGGCGGCGGCGACTCCGCGGCTGGCCCCGAGCGCGGCGGGGGCGGGGCGCGGCGGGGAGGGGGCCGAGCGCGAGCCGCAGCGCGGGCGGGGGCGGCGCGGCGGGGGCGCGGGGGGGGACCCCGCGGCCGATTCCGGGGCAGGAGCCCGCGGCCCCCCGGGCACTCCGCGAGGGTGTGATTTGAATAACAAAAGGTCGCTTGTGCCCGAGCCCGAGAGGCTGGGATCCGAGCCGGAGCAGGAGGCCGCCCGCCCGCCAGGAATGTGTGTGTGTGTGTGTGTGTGTGTGTGTGTGTGTGTGTGTGTGTGCGCGCGCGCGCGTGTGTTCTGGAGGTGGGGGGATCGGGAATCGGTGGGAGTCAGGAAGTGCGCGGGGGAGGCGGCTGGAGAGGACGGAGAGGTGGGGGCGCGGCGAGCAGACATTCCTGCGGGGGCAGGGGGTCCGCTCGGCCCCTCCCCATTTGGCTTCCCCGGACAAAGAGGGAATTCAGAGCCAGTTGTTGGCCTCCTGCGGCTAATCCCCAGGGGCCTCCCAAATGAGTCGGGGTCTCCAAACAGATGGGCAAATAGAAGGAAGTGGCTCAGGTATCCCCAGGAGGGCTCTGAGCGCCCTCCTCCGCTACCCAGTGAGCCAGCCCTTCCCAAAACGAGGGAGATTGGCTCTCAGGCTCTGAATGATGTCTGCGCCCAGCTCCGAGCTCCCGGCCTCCAAGCCGGAATCCCCGATCTCCCACCCCTAGGAGAAATGTGACGCCAACCCTCGGAGGGCAGGAGACACAGCTGGTGGGCTCCTAGCAGCTGCTCCTTGGAAGAAAGATCCCCAGAAAAAAGCCTGGCCATACAAATATGTAATTTCAACACAGCCCCCCCCAAAAAAAAAGAGGGGCTGCAAGGTTTGGAGTACAGACAGCAGGGGCCTGGGAGTCCACTTAGACCAACTCTGCTTTACATAGAGGGGAAACTGAGGCCCGGCGGAGGGTGATTTGCTCCAGGTCACATACCTGGCCGGAGCTTCCCCAGGTGCCAGAGGGCAGTCCTGCATTTGGAGATAACAGCTTTTAAAATCCTTTGAGAAAGCCGGGCGTGGCGACGCACGCTTGTAATCCCAACGTTTGGGAGGCTGACTGAAGGATCAGGGTTCGCAGACAGCCTCAGCTACTTAGTGAGGCCCTCCACAACTTAGTGATAACCTGTTTCAAAATAAAGAATAAAAATTAGGGCTGAGGGTGTGGGTAGGTCGGAGGTAGAATGCCCCTGGGTTCAATCCCCAGTTCTGGGGGGGGGGGGGAATTATATATATAGATAGAGAGAGAGAGAGAGAGAGAGAGAGAGAGAGAGAGAGATGTGTGCGAACAGCAGGTGTAGCTCAGAGGTAAAATGCCTCTCAGTTCAATCTCCAGGATCGCAAAAAATAAAATAATAATAATAACTAAAAAAATAAAATAGGGCTGGGGGTGTAGCTGGGAGATAGAATGCCCCTGAATTCAATCTCCAGTCCTGCCAACAACAAACTCCTTTGAAGAGGTTAGGCCCCACCCAGCCCTTGCCCTCTTTGTGCCTACCCCAAAGGGCCCCCTCCCTTCCATTCTGAATTCTGATCTATGAAATTGGAATTATTTCTCTACCTGCCTCCTGGGGGCAGGTGAGAACACCATGTTATCAAAAAGATATAAAAGCCAAAATAAGGACAGAAATGTCAGGGGCTTTCACTGAGATGGCAGTTTCTTTTTAAGGCTGTCTGGAGGCTGGACAAGGGTCCCTCCGCTTCAGGCTGGGGTTCTCTGGGCACAGGTCTCTCTGGCTAACTCCAGATCTGGACTGCGGTCTGACTTGCTGCCCCACCCCCATCCCAGAGTCACCCCTGGCAAGCATGGCTCTACACGGCGATGCCCTGGCCAGCCAAGCCAGGGCGGCTGTGTGGAGCGCTTCTGGTGTGCTGAGCTCACATTTCTCCTCTCCATCAACCCGTGCCTGCTAGAGTACACTCAGATGCATGAAGGACGGACAGGAGGAGAGCAAGCCCCTGCTTCCTCATCTTCTAATGCAGACACCCCTGGGAGATCAGGGCTAGGTGAACCCACAGCAGTCACCCCATGTAGAAGTGAATTTTAGATTATTTGTTGCTTTAAATGTGGACTCATCTTTTTTGTTTCTTTTCTAAAGACGTGTGTGTGTGTGTGTGTGTGTGTGTGTGTGTGTGTGTGTGTGTGTACTGGAGGTGGAACCCAGGGGCCCTTCTACCTCCGGGCTGTACTCCCAGACTTATTTTATACTTTATTTGGAAACAGGGTCTCACTAAGTAGCTGAGGCTGGTTTCGAATCTGTGCGATCCTCCTATCTCAGCCTCCCAAGCGCTGGGATTACAAGCTTGCGCCACCACGCCTGGCCAAAAGACATGTTTTATATATGTTTGTTGGGCACTATAGAGAATTGAACCCAAGAGCATTCTACCTCTGAGCTACACCCCCAGACCTATTTTATTTTCTATTTTGAAACAGGGTCTCACTAAGTTGTAGAGGGCCTCATTAAGTAGCTGAGGCTGTCCGTGAACTGCGATCCTCATGAGTGCTGGGATTATAAGCATGCACTACCATGCCTGGCTTAGATCAAGGTTTTCTAAGCTCTTGGCACTGTGCCTGGCCAAAAAAAAAAAAAGAGCCGGGCGTGGTGGCGCACGCTTGTAATCCCCGCGCTTGGGAGGCAGAGACAGGAGGATCGCGCGGGTTCGAAGCCAGCCACACGCTGGCTTAAGAGACCCTGTTTCCAAATAAAAATGTAAAAAATAGGTCTGGGAGTGTAGCCCGGAGGTAGAAGGGCTTCCAGGAACCCCAGTACCACCAAAAAAAAAAAAGAGAGAGAGAGAGAGAGAGAGAGAAAAGAAGAAGAATTTTTTTTTTCCATCTCTAAAATGAAAGGTAGGTATAGCGGCACATGCTTTTAATCCTAGCACTTGGAAAACTGAGACAGGATTCCAGGTTCAAGGACAGCCTCAGCAAGTAGTAAGTCTCTCATCAACCTAGCAGGACCCTGTTTCAAAATAAAAAAAAAAATGGGGCTGGAGGTGTAGTTCAGAGGTAGAATGCCCTGGGTTCCGTCCTCAGTATGCAGTAGATAAATAAATAATAAAATAGGGCTAAGGATGTAGCTCACAAGTAGACTGCCTCTGGGTTCAACCTAGTATCACAAAATAGATACATAAAATAAGATGAAGATAGTGACATACACCACCCAGATAGGCAGTGACATTCAAATAAAAGTACCCTTCCAAGCCGGGCGCGTGGTGGCGCACATTTGTAATCCCAGCAGTGGGGGGAGGGCTGAGACAGGAGGATTGTGGTTCATGGACAGCCTTAGTTAAGACTTAGTGAGGCCCTGTGCAGCTCTCAGTGAAAAACTGTTTCAAAATAAAGAATAAAAAATAGGGCTGGGGGCGTAGCCTGTCTAATTCATCTTCTACATTTCACCTTAAAAAAAAAACCTTCATGATTCGTGTGTGTGTGTGTGTGTGTGTGTGTGTGTGTGTGTGTGTTACTAGGGACGAGCCCAGGGGCTTTTCTACCTCCGGGCTATACTCCCAGACCTATTTTATACTTTATTTGGAAACAGGGTCTCACTAAGTTGCTGAGAGCCTCACTAAGTAGCTGAGGCTGGCTTCCAATCTGCGTGATCCTCCTGTCTCAGCTTCCCAAGTACTGGGATTACAGGGTAGAATGTCCCTGGGTTCCATCCCTGGTACTGCAGGGGAAAAAAAAAAGGTACCTTCTAAACCCTCTCTGTAGAAAGCTAAGTAATCGTCCCCAAAGAGATGAGGCCCCAACCCCTGGCAACTGTAAATACTTCTTTTTATGGCAAAGGCTACAGATATGCTAAGGATCCTGAGCTGGGAAGATAGTCCCAGATTATCTGTGTTGAGCCCAAAAGGCAATCATGTGACTTTCTAAGAGTCCTCAGACTCACTGAAGAGGCCAGACCAGGCAAGGCCACGCACCACAGAGACTGGAATGAGACAGCCTCGAGCCAAGGAGTGCCTACGGCCACCAGAAGCCCAAGAGGCCAGGAACTGATTGTTCCCAGGGTCTCCAGAGGGCATGCAGGCCTGTCTACACCTTACATGCAGCCCAGTGATGCTGACACTGGTTTTGGACTTCTGGACTCCAGAACTGTGAGAAAATGTAATTCTGTTGTAGCCACTGAGTTTGTGGTCAGATTTGTTTTAGCATCCAAAGGGAATGAATACACTGCTCAGAAATCAGTAAGTCCTAGTGTCCCAGCTTTAGACAGACACCTGTCTTAGGGCTTCTCCCCCTTTGTAGGGCATCCTTGCCCAAGAGCTGCCCCTGTGATAGCAGAAGGTCAGGGCATCGCCGGGCGTGGTGGTGCACGCTTGTAATCCCTGCGCTTGGGAGGCAGAGACAGGAGGATCGCGCAGGTTCAAAGCCAGCCACGCGCGCTGGCTTAGGAGACCCTGTTTCCAAATAAAAATGTAAAAATAGGTCTGGGAGTGTAGCCTGGAGGTAGAAGGGCTTCCAGGAACCCCAGTACCACACACACACACAAAAAAAGACTTAAAAAAAAAAAAAAGGTCAGGGCATCCCGGGGCAGGGCTACTCCTTTGCTCCAGAAACAGGGTGCCCTTCCAGCAGCCCCCATAAAATAGGTAAGTATATGCATGCGTGCTGGTGCATATACACACGTGATCACCCTGAGGCTTGGGCCACTCTGCTCAGGTTGGGAGCCGCTTTCAAAATAAAGTGGACAAGCCCGGCGTGGTGGTGCACGCTTATAATCCCAGCATTTGGGAGGCTGAGACAGGAGGATCGTGGTTCGCGGACAGCCTCAGCTACTTAGTGAGGCCCTTTGCAACTCAGTGAGACCCTGTTTCAAAATAAAAAAATAAAAATTAGGGCTGGGGTTGTAGCTTGAAGGTAGAATGCCCCTGGGTTCCATCCCCAGTACTGCAAAAATAAATACAAAAAAATAAAAAGCAAATAAAGTGGACAGAAAGAGGAAACAGCAGGTCCAGAACCAAGAGTACTGCAGCCCCCAGGCTGCTGGCCCGCTCCATGGGCATCAGCTCTGGCCAGTCGGCCTGGCCGCCACCTCCTGGGAGGGCTCGGCCGCGTGGGGACCTGCAGACTCAAGTTCACAGCTAAGATTCTCTTTTCCCTCTCTCTTTTTGTTTTGCTTTTTAAACTGTGTTTCTTCTCCTGTGTTTTCTGTCTCAGCTAATGACTCCACCCCCACTTGGCTTCTCAAACTAGAAACTTCTAAGTCAGCCTTAATTTCTCACTGACACCCTCCCGTTCCCAAGCAATCTAATGAGGCTCCACATCCTGCGTTCTTCCTTGTGACTAGCTTCAGATGCGTGTCTTCTCTCCCTATACAGATGGCTTGTGCCCTGGCTAAGACTTTCAACGACAGCTCCTTCACTAGCCTCCCTGCCTCTCGTCTTTTCCTGTCTAATTCATCTTCTACCTTTCGCCTAAAAAAAAAAAAAAAAAAAAAAAAAAAAAAAAAAAAAAACACAGCCGGGCGTGGTGGCGCACGCTTATAATCCCCGCACTTGGGAGGCGGAGGCAGGAGGATCACGCAGGTTCGAAGCCAGCCGCGCTGGCTTAAGAGACCCTGTTTCCAAATTTAAAAATATTAAAAATATAGGTCTGGGAGTGTAGCCCAAAAGTGGAAGGGTTTCCAGGAACCCTAGTACCACCGAAACAAACAAACAAACAAAAAAACAAAGGAAAAAAAACAACCCTTCCTGGTGTGTGTGTGTGTGTGTTTGTGTGTGTGTTACTAGAGATAGAACCCAGGAGCCTTCTACCTCTGGGCTACACTCTATATTTTATTTGGAAACAGGGTTTCACTAAATTGCTGAGAGCCTCACTAAGTAGCTGAGGCTGGTTTCAAATCTGCGCAATCCTCCTGTCTCAGCCTCCCAAGTGCGGGGATTACAAGCGTGCAACACCACCTGGCTCCTTCAGGGTTCATTTGATAATCAAGGTCTTAATATATTGGCTTCATCTCCCTCCCCTCTAGTCTACCTTCCCCTAACCACCCATCCTCCCATCCATTCACACTGCCCATCTGTGCTCAGGATGGTCCTGGAACATCCTTCCCTGAAGATTCTTATCCCTCAGGACCCATGTCAGGTGTGACCTTTCCTATGAAGCTGACCCTGACCCATCCTGACATAGCCAGTTACTTGGAAGTCCCTTCCCACCATGGGCAGCCCTTGGGCACAACTCCCTGGGCAGGGACAGTGGGTGCCCTGGGTTTCTCTGCTCACCTGTGAGCAAAATCAGGCCCAGACCTGGCTCACTGGCCTTTACATCACAAGCACTCAGCCCTTTACTTCCTTGTGGGGCTCCCTGCAGCCCACACCCCACACCCACAGCACCAATCCCATCCACCTTTGACATCAGCTGAAACCTAAAGAGAGGAGGGGACTCTTAGTTCCTTGACATATAGAAGGCGAGTGGATGAGTCCTGGAGGAGGCTGACACCTACTGGTGACCACGACTCTGCAACCCAGCCATTCAAATACCACATTGATGATCCTGGATGACAGGCTTCATTAGGGCCTTCTTACAGTGTGTGTGTGTGTGTGTGTGTGTGTGTGTGTGTGTGTGTGTGTGTTACATGCGGTATTCTATCTCTGAGCTATACCCTCATTTCTTTTTTATTTATTATTTATTTTTGTGGTACTGGGGGTGGAACCCAGGGCCTTTCTACCTCTAGGCTATACTCCCAGACCTATTTTATGTTTTATTTGGAAACAGATCTCACAAAGTTGCTGAGAGCCTCACTAAGTAGCTGAGGCTGATTTCAAATCTGCGTGATCCTCCTGTCTCAGCTTCTCAAGTACTGGGATTACAAGCGTGCGCCTGGCTTATTATTTTGATTTTGAAAGAGAATCTCATTAAGTTGCTAAGGCCCTTGTTATTTTTATTTATTTATTTATTTTTTTGGTGGTACTGGGGTTCCTGGAAGCCCTTCTACCTCTGGGCTACACTCCCAGACCTATTTTTACATTTTTTTTTTTTAAATTTGGAAACAGGGTCTCCTAAGCCAGCACGCGCGGTGCGATCCTCCTGTCTCTGCCTCCCAAGCGCAGGGATTACAAGCGTGCGCCACCACGCCCGGTGAGGCCCTTGTTAAATTTTTGAGACTGGCTTCAAACCTGTGATCCTCCTGTTTCAGGCTCCTAAGTACTAGGATTACAGGTGTGCACCATCACACCCAGCTGAATACTGTCATTTAGCGGAATGAAATTCCAGTAATTCCCAGTAATGAGGCCTAAACTCAACATTATTCCCTACAAAAGGGCCTTAATAACCTAAGTTACTGTGCTGCTACTAAATAGAAGCCCATGTAGAGGGCTGTAATGTTTACAAAGCCTTTCCATCCACTATCTCATTAGAGCCTTTAAAAATCAGGCAAGCCAGAAAGAATGATGCTATTATCACAACACATATTTTGTAGATGAGGAATTGTAGGAAAATATGCGACTGAAACCTGGGGATGAGGAGGGTGGCTAAAGTTCTTTTACCTTTGCCTTGTGTTTTAATTTTTATGAGAAAAATATGGAATATTATTATTTTCATAATAATGATCTTTAGAGCTGGGCATGGTGGCGCACCCTTGTAATCCCAGCATTTGGGAGGCTGAGAACGGAGGATCATGGTTCACAGGCAGCCTCAGCTACTTAGTGAGGGCCCCCGCGACTTAGTGAGATCCTGTTTCAAAATAAAGAATAAGCCGGGCGTGGTGGCGCACACTTGTAATCCCCGCACTTGGGAGGCAGAGACAGGAGGATTGCGCAGGTTCGAAGCCAGCCGCGCGCTGGCTTAGGAGACCCTGTTTCCAAATAAAAATGTAAAAATAGGTCTGGGAGTGTAGCCTGGAGGTAGAAGGGCTTCCAGGAACCCCAGTACCACCAAAAAAAACAAAACAAAACAAAACAAAACCCCACAAAAAAACAAAATAAAGAATAAAAAATAGGGCAGGGGGTGTAGCTTGGAGGTAGAATGCTCCTGGGTTCCATCCCAGACCCACACACACACAAAAATAATAATAATTATAATGATGATGATCTTTATTTTTTGTGGTACTGGGGATTGAAACCAGGTGCATTCTACCTCTGAATGACACCCCTGAACCTATGATCCTCCTGTCTCAGCCTCCCAAATACTGGGATTACAAGCATGAGCCACCATGTCTGGCTTTATTCTTTTATTTTCAAACAGGGTCTTTTCACAAAGTTGCAGAGGGCTTTACTAAGTTTCAGAGGCTGGCTAAGAACCTGTGATCCCCCTGTCTCAACCTCCCATGTACAAGGATTATAAGCATGGCACCACCATGCTCCGATTTATTTATTTATTTATTTATTTATTTATTTATTTTTTGTACCGGAGTTGAACCCAGGGGCATTCTAACTCCATGATACACTCCAACCCTATTTTATTTTTATTTTGAAACAGGATCTTGCCAGGTTGGTGAGATACTCATTATGTTGCTGAGCCTGTCCTCAAACTTGCACTCCTCCTGTCTCAGTCTCCCAAGTACTAGGATTACAGGTGTGGGCCGCCATGCCCGACTCAAGTTAATCACTTTCAACATGCAAATTTCACTCTATTTTTAGATTTTTTGTACTATGGATGCAACCCAGGGACATTCTATCTTGGAGCTACACCCCCAGCCCTATTTTTTATTCGTTATTTTTTGAAACAGGATCTCACTGAGTTGCAAAGGCATCATTAAGTAGCTGAGCCTGACCGCAAATTGGGATCCTCCTTTCTCAGCCTCCCAAAGGCCAGAATTACAAGCCTGCATCACCATGCCCAGCTTCAAAATTCACTTTATAGGAACCTCTCAGAACTATCTGGGAGCTGGTGACATGGTGACAATTAAATGTGAGGCTGTGCAACTCTCAGGGGAAGCCCAGGCCAGCGAGGGCAGGTGGTACGCGTGGGTTCTGAAAAGCCCTGGTCTCTGTGGACACATGCTAGGAAACACAGACTGAGCCTTGGAAGTGGTCACAGCTGCTCCCAGAAGCCTCAGACCCTGAGGCCCTGAAAAGCCAGGACCTGAGTCCTGAACTGACCCCCAGCCAGGTGCTAGGCCAGGAAAAATCCTAGGCTTCCCTGTTAATCAGCCATGAGCTCCCTTCCTGGCCTAGGCCAGCCGCACACCAAACAGGAGCCACACACCAAAAACGGTGGTGTCTCCATGAAGTCCACGGGGAGCACTGGGTTCAGTTCCACTAGCAAGAGCCGTCAAGGAAGACCTGGCACGGAAGAATGAACACGATACACGAGGCTGAGCCTGCACTGCACCTAATAAACTCCAGTGCGGTGCCTTGCCGACCACAGGGAGCAAGGCCCTGGCCTGCAAGGTGCCAAGGAGCAGGCTCTGCCTACACTGTCCTTTCTGATCGTCCCAGCTACCCTGCCAGCCATGGGCACTTAGCTACAGAGAAGTTAGCGACTTGCCCCGGCTCCCGTAGGTCATCTGCCTGCGTATTACTCATTTCCTTCCATATTCACTGCCTCTATAATCTCCAGGGGCCGACTCACTCCTGCAAGGGCTCTGATCACTTTCAGCTAACAGTCTGTCTGCCTTTTAGGAGCGAGTCCATCAGCTGGGACCTGTCTGCCCCAGGGCACTCTCTGGGCACCAGCGGGGGACATCAGAGCTTCCCCTGGGGAGCCCCGAGAGCTGCAGCATAAATAAGTAATGAGAAGAGGCCTGAAGTGCCACTTAGCGCCAGGGAAGGTCAAGTGCTTTACAAGCATCAGGACCAAGGTCAGCCTGGGCATATCCTAGGAGCAGAGCCCACTGCTCGAGGTGCCTGGATGTGCCCCTCCCTAGTCCTGGAAAGGGCTTCCTAGAAGGAAGGGCAGCAAGGTCCCAAGAGCTCCTTGCAGAATCCCAGAGGATGTGGTCTTGGTTTTGTCCTTTGTGAGTCCTGAAGTCCAGAAGTCTGTTTCCAGTCCCGCCTGTTCACCATGGCTGCCTTGGGACTTCAGCTGCTGAGCCATCTCAGAATGCTGCTCCCCTTCCAAGAAAAGGATATGCATGGGGACAACCACTGGATAGAGTGGAGTTTCCGGTCCAGAGAGAACCAATCCTCAGGCCATTCAAGAGGGTGCCCAGAGGCCGGGCGTGGTGGTGCACACCCGTAATCCCAGTACTTGGGAGGCTCAGACAGGTGGATCCCAGGTTTGAGGCCAGCTTCAGCAACTTTGCAAGGCCCTCAGTAACTTAATGGGACCCTGTTTGAAACTAAAAAATAAAATAGGGCTGGGAGTGTGGCTCAGAGGTAGAATGCCCTGGCTTCACTCTCCCCAGAACCACAAAAATGAAAACAAGAGGGTGCACGGGGCAGTGCGCAGAGCTGCTCTGGCCCTTGTGCTCCTGGCAGGCCGGCCGGCCGGCCCATTTCCATGGACATGGACTACCTCGGGCCCCACTTATGGAGGCACCATGGGCACTGCACGTGCCACCTTAATTAACCCTGAAGGGTCGCAAGGGAACGCACGTGCCTCCAGCTGTGCCGGAGACAATCTGGGGACAGCACTCTTGGGAAGACAGGACAGGAGAGTTCACCCCAAGTGACCAGGTGTGGCAAGTGGCAGGACCCCGGAGCAGTCTGTGTCCGAAGCAGAGCCATCTCACCAGGCTGCTCCTGCCATTTAGCTCTCCAGTGCAGACACCAGAAAGCCGGCACAGGCTGCCTGTAGTGTGGGAAGAGGAACAGGGCCAGCCAGCCAGCCAGCCAGCCAAGCACGGACTCAAAGGTAAAGTGATCACAGGTTTGAAGCCAGCCTTGGCAACTGAGTGAGGCTCTCAGCAACCTAGTGAAACCTTGTTTCCTAATAAAAAATAAAATTGGGCTGGGGGTGTAGCTTGGTGGTAGAATTCCTCTGGGTTCAATGCCCAGTACCACCAAAATAAAAAAAACAAAAAACGGGGGCTGTTTTGCCGGCTGTGATCTTCAGCCTGGCTGTACCTTGCAATCTCTTGGGACACCAGCCACATCTCGGGGATCCTGATGTCACCAGTGTGGGGACAGCCCGGGCTCCCCTGGGACACTGTGACACCCACCTGGCACTGAATGGCCGAACGAGCACAGCTGGGACTCGGGAACCTCTGTCCCTGTCTTGGCTAAAGCCAAGGGGCACAGGATTCAAGGAAGTGTGGCATTTTCCTTAGTGCCTCTCCTATCCTGGGAATTTCCAAGTTTCCACCTGGAATTTTCCATCCCTTGGCCAAAGGCTCAGTGTAAGCAGAGATTTCCTTCTCTCTCCCCGCTCACCTCAGTACTGGGGATTGAACCCAGGGGCATTCTAGCTCTGAGCTACACCCCCAGTTCTTTCCCCAGTTCTTTTTACTTTAAAACAGGGTCTCACTAAGTTGCTGAGGGCCTTGCTAGGTTGCTGAGGCTGGCCTCAAACCGGTGATCCTCCTGTGTCAGTCTCCCAAGTACTGAGATTACAGGCAAGCACCACCATGCCCTGCCCCTTTCTCTTCATGCTAATATTCCCCCCACATCACACAGGCGTGCCCAGGGGCCTTTGCACAATGGAAAGCAAGCACACACACACACACACACACACACACACACACACACACACACGGGCCTTTGCACAATGGAAAGCAAACACACACACACACACACACACCCCAGCCCGCCAATGGCTATTCAGAACCATTCTGCAAGACAGATCTCTGTTGACCAAGAAAATGGGCCTGATCTTTATGATGCTGCTTTTTGTGGTAGATTCTGGGCAGCAAAAATCTGGATTTCTAGAACCTTCCCAGGCAAGCTGTGGGTGGCTGGCAGGGGTGAAAAGACCTGTCACAGACATGGAGACACAAGGGAGCCCCTCAGCCAGGCTCTTGAGTCATCAGCTGGCCTGGAAACCTCACCTTGGAGGGGGGCAGACTGCCAGAGCTCTCTCTGCCCTGCCAACCCAGCCCTTCCCTGCAGACGGCAATTTGGGGCACCCTCAAATGGCCCAGCCCAGAAGCTGCCAGCCTCACATTCAGCGAGGGATTTCCACTGCTATTTTTCTAGGAGGCCATGTCCAGGAGTCTGTCCCTGTCCAGCTATCTCTGAAGTAAAGATGTGCTCAGAAGTGTGGGCCAGGCGGCGCGTGGGAAGTGCCAGCTCGGATGCTGGTCGTGACCAACAGTCAGCATCCCCGTCCTGAGCGGGCAGCAGCCAGGCTAATTCCATGTTATTATGGTCTTACGGGAAGCAGCCTGGCCCAGATGTCAACCAGGAGCAATGTACAGGCCTTGGGAGAGGAGGGAGGAGTCGAAGGAAGAGAAAGGCAAACATAGCTCCCCCAAAAAAAATTCATCCTGGGTTATTTTTAGGTTCTTACTCATCCCACAGACTTCTTAACAGTCACAACACGGGCTCTGTACAAAAGCCACTTAGGAGGCAGCTGCTTATGCAGGTGGATGGTAAGAGGGGCACCTGTGAGCACTGAGCCTGCATGGAAAGGAGGAAGAGTGACAGTGACCCTCCATGCAGGAAGGAAGCGCATGCCGGGATTCTAGAGGCGAGGAGTGCGGACGAAGGGTGGCTTGTAAACCGGGCCTCTTGACGCACACCTGTAATCCCAGTGTTTGGGAGGCTGAGACAGGAGGATCACCGGTTCCGGGTCGGCCTCAGCAACTTAATGAGCCGGTTTCAAAGACAAAAAATAAGCGGGGCGTGGTGGCGCACACTTCTAATCCCCGCGCTTGGGAGGTGGAGACTGGAAGATCGTGCAGGTTCGAAGCCAGCCGTGGTGGCTTAAGAGACCCTGTTCCCAAATAAAAAAATATATATATATAAAAGGTGTATGAGAGTGTAGTTCGGAGGTAGAAGGGTTTCCAGAAATCCCAGTACCACCAAAAAACAAAAACAAAACAATAAGCCTGGTATGGTGGCACATGCTTGTAATCCTGGTACTTGGGAGGCTGAGACAGGGTTGCATTTGTGGCCAGCCTCAGCAATTTAGGCCATCTATCTGAGTGAGACCCTGTTTCCAAGTAAAAATAAAACAGGGTGTGTATGTGTCGGGGGTATAGCTCAGAAATAGAATGCCCCTAAGTTCAACCGTTCCTAGTACCAAAATAAATAAATAAATTGGGCTGGTGGTGTAGCTCAGACATAGAATGCCCCTGGGTTCAACTCTTAGTCACACACACACACACACACACACACACACACACACACACACACACACAGTTGAAGGGTAGCCTGGGCAACTTAGCCAGGCACTGTCTCAGAATAAAGACATTTTTAGACAAGTGTAAGAGAAGCCATATAGGAAAACATTGTTCCTGTGGTGGTATAGTCTTTGAACAAGACAGTCTGTCAGAGTCTAATAAAATTTCAAATACAGCAAATACAGGCTGGGCGTGGTAGCACATGCTTGTAATCTCAGTATTTGGAAAGCTCAGACCGGAGGATCGCGGTTTGTGGCCAGCCTCAGCTACTTAGTGAGTCCCTTTGCAACTCAGTGAGACCCTGTTTCAAAATAAAGAATAAAAAAATAGGGCTGGGGTTATAGCTCGGAGGTAGAATGCCCCCGGGTTCCATCCCCATTACCACACACACAAGAAAAAAATTTTTTCAAATACACAGTGTTGTGATAGGCTAGAAGAAATAAAAGAAATAGGTGGGAGCGAGACATAAAGGGAAGGAAAATGGAACTTTAATACTGAAGACTATGACAAAATTCCTTAACACTCTTACTACTCAGCCAGGCCAATCAGACCCACAAATTTCTGAGGAGTTTACAAGTCTATCTCATTACCCAGAGCACCGCTGACTATCCTCCAGGAGTTACCCTTGATAAACAAGATCACACAGAAAGAGGAATTTCCTTGAATACTACTACAAATAAACAAAATGCATACCTATAGATAAGTGAAGGTCAGGGCCTGCAAGAGGACAGAAACTCCCTAAATCATATCTCAATGACCTGACCGAATGAGATGAATCAGCAGAATGACTTCCTCCTGCCCATCCCTTACGGTCCTGCCCATCCCTTACGGTAAAAGGAGCCTCTCTCTGTTTGAGTGACTCGCATTCTTCCTTGAATGTACTTCTTTTTTTTTTTTTTTTTTGTGGTACTGGGGGTGGAACCCAGACCTTTTTTATATTTTATTTGGAAACAGGGTCTCACTAAGTTGCTGAGAGCCTCACTAAGTAGCTGAGGCTGGCTTCGAACCTGTGCGATCCTCCTGTCTCAGCCTCCCAAGCGCGGGGATTACAAGCGTGCGCCACCACGCCCGGCTTTATTCTTTATTTTGAAACAGGGTCTCCTTGAGTTGCAAAGGGAATCACTAAGTAGCTGAGGCTGGCTTCGAACCTGCGTGATCCTCCTGTCTCAGCCTCCCAAGCGCGAGGATTACCAGCCTGTGCCACCACGGCCGGCTTGAATGTACTTCTTACTTCCTTAAATACATCAGTCTAGCCTGGGAGGTGAGGCGACGCAGGCCTGTAGTCTCAGTACTTGGGAAGCTGAGTTTGAAGGACGGCAGGTTCAAGGACGGTTTCATCAAGTAGTGAGACTCTGATGAACCCAGTGAGACTGTTTCAATGTGAAAAATAAAACAGGGCCTGGGATGTAGCTCAGAGGTAGAGTGCCACTGGGCTCAATCTCCAGTACTATAGTAAAAATAAATAAATACAAATAAATCTGCCTGTGTCTCTGGTAAAATTCTGTTCCGTCACATAAAGACCTGGCTGATCCTGAGTCGGGTTCCCCTCTCTCCCTCACTGGAAACCTCTCCAGACCCTTCATGAAATCAACCCTTCTCTGGTGACTGATCCCTGTTGCCTCTCTTCTGGGAAAAGGCTCCAGTCAATGCACAATTGGCCGAGTTGGAGGGTATTCTCTGAAGCATTATTTCCAAAGAAAAAGTGTAAATGATGCAAATGTTCCAGCATTAGGAGACAGTTAAAACAAACTAGGGTATTTTAGTACTAAGAAATACTAGCCAGCCGGGCGTGGTGGCGCACGCTTGTAATCCCCGCGCTTGGGAGGCAGAGACAGGAGGATCGCGCAGGTTCGAAGCCAGCCTCTCTGGCTTAAGAGACCCTGTTTCCAAATAAAAATATATAAAAATAGGTCTGGGAGTGTAGCCCGGAGGTAGAAGGGCTTCCAGGAACCCCAGTACCACCAAAAAAATAAAAAGAAAAAAAGAAAAACTATGCAGAGCCAGGAGTGGTGGCGCACGCTTGTAATCCCCGTGCTTGGGAGGCTGAGAAAGGAGGATCACACAGGTTCAAAGCCAGCCTCAGCTACTTAGTGAGGCTCTCAGCAACTTAGTGAAACTGAGGAGATAGAAAGGAAATAGGCAGATAGGGAAAAGGCCTTGGTAGAAAAAAGTTAATTTCCTGAGTTTCCTGAGGGGCAACAAATGCCTGAAATTCCAAAGGCTCAGGAGATAAGAAGGCCAGAGCTTCACAAAGCCATCCTGAGTTTCCTAATCAACAAACCCACCGAGCAAGTCTGGCATTCCTGAAAGGAGACCCTTCAAAGGACTTGCAAATGCCCTATGCAAATTCTCCTTGAAATCTCAAAAGTCACCCTAACCACAAACGGACTTGCAAGCGGTCAGGCATCGGCCAGTCAGATGGCAAAAGGGGGACTTTCCCGCTCAGGACCCCCTCCCCCTTTGGGGAGCTGTTCTCTCTCTTGCAGGTCGTGTTGGCCCTGAGAGAAGGCAGAGTGCATCTGAAGGCACGTGGCTCGGACGACTCTCGAGTAGTGACCTGAAGGCCTCTGTTGGACATCATGGCTGACCAGGCCCCTAGGGGTGACCTGTACCTCTTTTCTGGCAGATCGCGTGGACTCTGGGAGAAAGTAGTTTGCAACTGATGGGCACTTGGCTCGGGCGACACTCGGGTAGTGACCCTGAAGGGCGACACTCGACCCTGAAGGGCGACACTCGGGTAGTGACCCTGAAGGCAGTTACTGGACCCCGGAGTTCCGACCGCCCCTATGGGGTGTTCGGCCACTTTTCTCTATTCCCTTCTGGCAGATCGTGCAGACTCCGGAAGAAAGCAGCCTGCACCTGAAGGCAATTGGCTTGGGCTACTCTCAAGTATTGTCCTGAAGGCAGCTGCTGGACCCAGAGTTCCAGACCCTTTGGGGGTGTTCAGCCACCCTTGCCCCATTCCCTGCTGCTTCCAATAAACCTTTTACTCCCCTTCCTGAGGTCTGCGGGTGTCATTCTTCGCTCTCCATAGACAAGAACTCGCCGGGGTTTTCTCGCAAGAAACCCCCGTTTCAAAACCCTGTTTCCAAATAAAATAGAAAATAGGTCTGGGAGTGTTGCCCAGAGGTAGAAGGCCTCTGGGTTCCACCCCCAGTACCACCAAAAGAAAGAAAGAAAGAAATACTATGCAGTAGCTAAAAAGAATGTAGTTGATCTAAAAATGAGGACAAAGCCGGGCGTGGTGGGGCACACTTGTAATCCCAGCATTCGGAAGGCTGAGTCCTGAGGATCATGGTTCGAATGTCCCTGGGTTCCATCCCCATACCCACAAATAAATAAATAAATAAATAAATAAATATTAAAATGAGGACAAAGCTGGGCATGGTGGTACACACTTGTAATTCCTGCGCTTGGGAGGCTGAGAAAGGAGGATCACACAGTTTTGAAGTCAGCCTCAGCTACTTAGTGAAAACCTGTTTCCAAATAAAATGTAAAATAGGTCTGGGAGTATAGCCCGGAGGTAGAAAGCCCCTGGGTTCTTTCCCTAATACCACAGGGCAGGGGGAAGGGGTATGAGGACAGAGGACTGGGGCTGTGTAGCTCCGTGGTAGAATGCTGGCCTAGCATGTGTGGGTCCCTAGGTTCAATTCCCAACACAGTGAAAACAGATAAATAATAAAAATGCCGAAAGAGAGCCTGGCGTGGTGGCTCATGCTTGTAATCCCAGCATTCGGGAGGCTAGACTGGAGGATCGCAGTTCGCAGACAGCCTCAGCTACTTAGGCCCTCTGCAACTCAGTGAGACCTGGTTTCAAAATAAAGAGTTAAAAATAGGGCAGGGGGTGTAGCTTGGAGGTCAAATGCCCCTGGGTTCCATCCCCAGACCCACAATAAATAAATAAATAAATAAATTAATTAATTAATTAATTAAAATAAAATAGTTTTTAAAAAATGCCAAAAGAGAAAAATCACCCAAACAAAGGAAGAGAACTTAACACCCTGGGTCACTCCCAGGAGATTTCCTAGCCAGCTTGCCTGAAGGGATTCTGGAAGGTGGGAAACACATATGCCCAGCTCCAGGAATGGTGCGATTTGGGAGCTGCCAGAATTGAGATAAGGGCTTGGAATGTCCCTGGAAAATCCGATGGCAGCTACAGTTGGGCCGGAAAGAAAAGGAGACAGCTGAATTTGGGTATTGGTGTGCTTGCATGAGGCAGGGCCAGAGCAGCGAAGGAGGCAGGAAGCTGAGGAGGCAGGAAGCCGAAAACTCTAAGAGTCAGCAGGACAGCAGGACAGCCAGGCAGGCGGCACTTTGTGAAGGTCAAAGGGGCTGTAGCAAGTGCAGAGAAAATCCTAGAGACACATCACGTGACAGCCATGAGTCCACGCCATTTTTCCCCCCCTTCTGGATGAGATCTGATCCTCCTCCTCCTCCTCCTCCTCCTCCTCCTCCTCCTCCTCTTTCTTTTTCTTCTTCATTTTTTTTTTTTTTTTTTTTTTTTTTTTACTGGAGATTGACCCCAAGGGCATTCTACCTCTGAGCTACACTCCCAAGTCCTTTTTTTTTTTTTTAATTTATTTTTTATCTTGAAACAAGGTCTCACCAAGTTGCTAAGGCTGTCCTCGAATCTGCAATTCTCCTCTTTCAGCCTCCCCAGGACTGGAATTGCAGGTACGCACCAGCATGGATGGCCGAAACCTGGTTCTGTTTACATCTAAAACTCATCTCTTAGCTGGGGATCGTGGCACACGCCTGTAATCTCAGTACTTGGAAAGCTGAGGCAGGAGGATCACAGGTTCGAGGACAGCCTCAGCAAGTAGTGAGACTCTCATCAACCTAGTGAGACCCTGTTTAAAAAATAAAAAATAAAATAGGGGGCCGGGCGTGGTGGCGCACGCTTGTAATCCCCGCACTTGGGAGGCGGAGACAGGAGGATCGCGCAGGTTCGAAGCCAGCGGAAGCCAGCCGCGCGCGCTGGCTTAGGAGACCCTGTTTCCAAATGAAAAAGGTTAAAAAAATAGGTCTGGGAGTGTAGCCCGTGGGAGTGTATCCCGGAGGTAGAAGGGCTTCCAGGAACCCCAATACCACCAAAAAAAAAAAAATAATAATAAAAAAATAAAAAATAAATAAAATAAAATAGGGCTAGGGATATAGCTCAGAGGTAGATTGCCCTTGGGCTCGATCCCCAGTACCACAAAATAATAAATATATAAATAAATCTCTTCCCATTAGCCCATGCTTCTGAGCAAGCATTTATTGAGGATATACAAGGATCTCTAAGACTTACTCCAGGGGCTGTAAAAACAAGCAAGTCCTGATCTCAACACAGCCTAAGTCCACGGCAAAGCACCTGCGATCTGATCCATGGTAAAAAGGACTCGAGTCCCTGTGTGGCTGACGAGAGCCTCAGCTTCGGAACGCCCCAGAGTCTAAGAGCAGAGAGAGGACAAAACAGAGGATGACTGGCATCAGACCATGAGGACAAGCAGGTCTGGGGCAGGTCCAGGAATGAGTAAAGCACACGGGTCATGGCCTCCTTCCACCCTTTCCAGTGCACCCAAGAGAAGCCTCAGGCCATTACAAAACAAACCTGCAAACATCAAGAACCCAGTGATACCTCTAAGCCAGCACCAAGAGCTGCCTTTATCCCCTGAGTCTTCTTAGCACCCGCTTCCCGTCTCTTTATTATATATACATTTATATGATATTTATTATTATAGATAATTTACATTTCAGGGAAGATGGATGACCATTGCAAGCACTGGGGAGGCGCGCAGGACAGGAGACAGGAGAGGACCAGGCCTGTGGGGCTGCTCAATCCTGCAGAGAGCCCAAGGCGGAGAAGTGAAGGGGGAGGAAAAGAATTCAATAAAAGTGCTGCAAGGCCCTGCATATGACGCTGAGTAACTGGGGGAGTGGGAAGGGGGGCGGCCAGGTGGATTTCTCTTTGGAAAAGACCTCAGGAGATGGCAGAACCCAGAGAAGGCAGTGTGGATTTATTTTGTTTTGGGGATTGAACCTAGGGGCATTCTACCTCTGAACTATACTCCCAGCCCTTTTTATTTTATTTATTTATGTATGTATGCATGTATGTATGTATGTATGTATGTATGTATATATATATGGTATTGGGGATAGAATCCAGGGGCTTTCTACCTCTGGTCTACACTCCCAGACCTATTTTATATTTTATTTGGAAACAGGGTCTCACTAAGTTGCTGAGAGCCTCACTAAGCAGCTGAGGCTGGCTTCAAACCTATGCGGCCCTCCTGTCTCAGTCCCCCAAGTACTGGGATTATAAGCATGTGCCACCACATCCAGTGGCAGTAGAGTTTTTAAAGATGGGCATAAGTTGGGTATGGTGGCATGGTGGCACATGCTTGTGGTCTTGGTACTTGGGAGGCTGTGACAGGAGGACCACAGATTGGAGGTGAGGCCTTCAGCAATTTAGGGAGCTCTCTTTCAAAATAAAACATAAAAGCCAGACATGGTGGCAGATACCTATAATCCCTGTACTTAGGAGGCAGAAATAGGAGGACTGCAGGCTGATGACCAGCCTCAGCAACTTAGCCAGACCCTGTCTCAACATAAATTATCATCATCATCATCCTGAGGGTATATCCTGAAGGTAGAATTCCCCTGGGTTTAATCCCCAGTACCAAAAAACAAAAAAAGGGGTTGAGGGTTTAGCTCGGAGTTAGAATTCTCCTGAGTTCAATCCCTGGGAGAGAGACAGAGCTGCAGGTAATTGCAGGTGGAAGGACTGGCATGAGCAAGAGCTGCAACAGTAAGAGGCGGCTGACCGAGCAGTTGTCAGAAGAGAGCAGAACCGGGCGTGGTGGCGCACGCTGGTAATCCCAGCATTTGGGAGGCTGAGACCTGAGGATAGCGGTTCGTGGACAGCCTCGGCTACTTAGTGAGGCCCTCTGCAACTCAGTGAGACCCGGTTTCAAAATAAAGAATAAAAAATAGGGTAGTGGGTGTAGCTCGAAGGTCAAATGCCCCTGGGTTCCATCCCCAGACCCGGGGGGAGAGAGAGAGAGAGAGAGAGAGAGAGAGAGAGAGAGAGAGCAGAGTAAGGAGGGCACTGCATTTGGGAGAGAGGGAGGCGGGCAAGGGAAATGTGCTGATGACATCCTGCTGGATGAAATCAGAAATGGAGAGGAGGCTCCTATCGGAGGGTCTCCCTTCCCAACACAACCAAGTAATCTACTGAGAGGAAGGGAGGAGAGGGAGGAAGAAAGGAGCGGTCTGAGTGAATGTGGATAGTGAGCATGGATTCCTCTTTCAACGCGGCAAAAGGATGGAGGGAGAAGCCATGGGAAAGAGGCAGGGCAGGAAAAGAGTTTCCAAGGGTTAGAGGGTAGAGGGCACAAGGGCAAACGGTCAAAGGTTAGCAGGCACGTTTATAGGGAGAGCTGCAGAGCACAAGGTAAAGTTACTAAAGGCTCAGAGAGAGTGGAACGGTGGCAGTGCATGGTGTCAGAGAACCCCGGGACTGCTGGCTACCATCCCAGCACACCAACGCCAGCGACACCCATGGAGGCATCGTCAGGGGAAATCCCAGCGTTTCCATTCAGGGACGGCTGCAAGCCTCAGTTGCCTCTCTGATATGTGCATGTCTCTTACTATTGGAGGCAACTACAAGAATGCACGCTTCTCCTAACTGGGCCGGCCCGTCTTCATGACCATCCTTTTGGGCACAAGGACAGAGAATGCGTTAGGTTCAACCAGAGGTTTGCCAGGTTCTCTGTGGCTCGGCTACGCAGCCGCTAAGTGCCAGGTGTGTGAGAAGGCATGGAGACACCAAGGTGATAAGACAGAGAACTGGCTCTCCAGGTGCCAATGGAGAAGTGTAGACACAAATGCATATCCGATTTTCTTTGTGTGTGTGTACTAGAGATTTAACTCAAGGGCATTCTACATCTGAGCTACACCCTCAGTCCTTTTATTATTGTTTTTGTTGTTATATTTGTATTTTACTGGGGATTGAATCCAGGGGCATCCTACCTCTGAGATATACCCCCAGTCTTATTTTTAAATTTTTATTTTGAAACATGGTCTCACTAAGTCTCCAAGGCTGGTCTCAAACTTTGTGATCCTCTTGTCTCAGCCTCCCAAGAACTGGGATTAGAGGCATGCACCACGACTTACTTACTTACTTATTTATATTTGTGGTGCTGGGGATTGAACCCAGGGGTGTTCTACCTCCAAATGACACCCCCAAACCGACTTTATTTTGTATTTGGAAACCGTGTCTCACTAAGTTGCTGAGGGCCTTGCTAAGCTGCTGAGGCTGGTCTGGAACCTGCAATCTTCCTATCTCAGCCTCCCATGTGCACCATCTCAGCCACAGGTGTGCACCATGCAGGGCTTATTTTTTGTTTTGAAACAGGGTCTCACTAGACTGCTGAGTCTTGCTACATTGCTGAGATGGTTCTTGAACCTGCGATCCTCCCAGCTTAGCTTCCCAAGTACTAGGATTACAGGTGTATGCCCCCACACCTGGCTTAAGACGCATTACTTTAATATCATTTCAATAGCACAGCCAGTGGCAGCCACGCTGGTAAAGTAGCAGCAAGCATGTTCTTAGAAGATGTGGGGTAAGAGCCTGGTGCGCTGGTTTATCTAGGACATAAAGCCCAAGGCCAGGGCTGCTGGGGGCTGGACCAGCAAGGGCCTTGGATGACAAGACCATGCTGAGGGTCTGCGAATGAGATGGATGGAGAAGTATCTCCAGATTCTAGTGCTCCCTCCCCACCCAGCAGAGTCTATACGCACTGCTCCTACCCAGCAGATTTCACATGCAGAAGCAGAGCGTCAGCTCCGGGTGTTTGTCAGGGGATGTGGGCAGATCCAGGGTTTGAAGCCCAGCTCTGAGGATGGTGGGGCAAGAGGTGGACCAGTGAAGAGGCTGCTGCCAGGCCCAGCATGGGGAGAGGAGGCCTGCCCTGAGCAGGGAGAAGAGGAGAGAAGAGAGGACACAGCCAGAGAATGCTCAGGAGGTGACGGAGCCGGTGACAGGGGAGCAGTGCTAGGACAAGAGGACTTCTGGTTTTGACTCAGGCAGTCAGCAGAGCCATGCTAAGAGCTTGCCTACTAAGGCAAGATGGGATGGGATCAGAACACAAGGGAGACGGTAGCTTTGGACAGGGAGAGATGCCTTCTGTGTTAACAGGAGGAAAGGGGAATGGACATTTATGGCTTGGACCTCAAATGTCCCCCAAAATCTCATGTGTTCAGAGGTGGGGTTAGGGACATGATTGGGTCATAAGGTCAGGTCATGAGGTCATGGATGGCTGGATGAACTACTGGAAGGTGGGACCTAGTTGGAGGAAGTGGGTCGTGGGGGCGTGTCCTGGGAGGGTTTATCTTCTCCCAAGCCCCTTCTCTCTGCTTCCTGGCTGCCATGAGCTGAGCATCTTCTGTCATATCCTTCTGCCATGATGCTCTGCCTCACCCAGAGCAATGGAGTCAGCTGATGATGGACTGAACTTCTAAACCATGAGGCAAAACAATAAACCTTTCTTTCTTTAAGTTATTTGTGTTAGGTGTTTTGCTTGCAGCAACAAAAAAGCTGGTTAACACAGATGAGTTTGTGTTCAAATTTTTTTTTACTTTATTGAGAAATGAATTCAGGGGCATTCTACTTCTGAGCTACATCTCCAGCCTTTCTTCCTTCCTTTCTTTCTTTCTTCCTTTCTTTCTTTCTTTTCTATAGGGTTCATACATCTGCAATGTTTGAGGATAAATGGGGACACAAAAAGTGACTGCTGAGGAGTGCTGATGACCAGTGGAAATGAAGGCCACTTTGCCTTTGACTCTCTTTCTTTCTCTTTCTTTCTTTCTTTCTTTCTTTCTTTCTTTCTTTCTTTCTTTCTTCTCTCTCTCTCTCTTCTCTCTTTCTTTCTTTCCTTTCTGTACTGGGGATGGAACCCAGGGGGCATTCTACCCGCAAGCTACATACCCAGCCCTATTTTTTATTCTCTATTTTGAAACAGGGTCTCACTAAGTTGCAAAGAGCCTCACTAAGTAGCTGACGCTGTCTGTGAACCGCGATCCTCCTGTCTCAGTCTCCCAAATGCTGGGATTACAAGCATGTGTCACCACGCCTGGCTATTTATTTATGTATTTATTTAATGTGCTGGAGATGAAACCCAGGGGTGTTCTACCTTTGAGCTACATTCCCAGCCCTATTTTATTATTATTTTTTTCTTCTGGTATTGGGGATTGAACCCAGGGGCATTCTACCTCCAAGCTATATCCCCAGCCCTAGTTTTTATTCTTTATTTTTAAACAGTCTCACTAAGTTGTGGAGGGCCTCACTAAGTTGCTGAGGCTGGCTGTGAACCTGAGATCCTACTGTCTCGGCCTCCCAAGTACTGATATTACGAATGTGTGTCTCTGTTTTTAACAAGAAGTTGCAGGGTATAATGCCACGAACGTGAACTTACGTCAGGACTAAAATGGACATCTGGTTCCACTACTGCTTCCATTACTTATAGAGGCCTGTGGTGGGAAGCAGAGGTCATTTCCACCGGGTGACTTTGGTTTTCTCTGTGAAGTAGGAGACAAGCAAGCAGGGAGGATGGAGCTGGAGCACTGAAGAGCCAGAGGCTAGCGAGATACACCAGCCCCTCCTACCCACAGCTTCAACTGCTTATGGGTAATAGTACCTGAAAATATTAAGTGGAAAATAAACAATTTATAAATTTTTAATAACTTTCATTGTAGTATATTGTCCTGTTTTCTTAGTTATTGTTAATCTCTTACTTGAACCTAATTTATAAATTAAACTTTATCAGAGGTATTTATATATAGCTTCTGTAGGGTTCATACATCTGCAATGTTTGAGGATAAATGGGGACACAAAAGTGACTGCTGAGGAGTGCTGATGACCAGTGGAAATGAAGGCCACTTTGCCTCTGACTCTGTTTGTTTCTTTGTACTAAGGAATGAACCCAGGGCATTCTACTTCTGAGCCACACTCCCAACCCTTTTTATTTTTATTTTGAAACAGGGTCTCACTAAATTATGATGCACTGGCCTCAAACCTGTGATCCTCCTTTCTCAGCCTCCCAAGTACTAGGATTACAAGAGTGCACCACCCTGCCCAGCTTTGGTAAATTTTTTTTTTTTTTTTTTTTTTGCAGTACTGGGGATGAAACCCGACGACATTCTAACTCTGAGCTACCCCCAGCCCTATTTTTTATTCTTTATTTTGAAACAGGGTCTCACTAAGTTGCAGAGGGTCTCACTAAGTAGCTGAGGCTGGCTATGAACCTGGATCCTCCTGTCTAAGCCTCCCAAGTACTGGGATTACAAGCATGTGTCACCACGCCCGCCTCATCCTTTATTTTGAAACAGGGTCTCACTAAGTTGCAGAGGGCCTCACTGAGTAGCTGATGCTGTCTGTGAACCATGATCCTCCTGTCTCAGCCTCCCAAATGCTGGGATTACAAGCATGCGCAACCACGCCTGGTTTGGTAGATTTTTCTTTAAAACATCATTTTCATGCATTACTTTTTTTTTTTTTTTTTTGGTGGTGGTGGTACTGGGGTTCATGGAAGCCCTTCTATCTCCGGGCTACACTCCCAGGCCTATTTTTATATTTTTATTTGGAAACAGGGTCTCTTAAGCCAGCGAGGCTGGCTTCGAACCTGCGCAATCCTCCTGTCTTTGCCTCCCAAGCATGGGGATTACAAGCGTGCGCCACCACGCCCGGCTGCATTACATATTTTAAAAACAAAGATAATCCTGAAAAGGAAAATAACAAAGAAAGCATAAAAAAGGACAGGAAGGTCATAGGTCAACAGAGACATCAATATTTGCCGCTGTCTCATTCTCTCCAGCAGCATTCAGGACCTGGGCCCTGGTGGACCCAAGGCAAGAGCAGGTGTTATGAAGTCGCTGGAAGTCCAAGCAAGAAGCCTGAACGTAGGAACCCTGCAGCCAATGAGAGGAGAGGACATGTTTTGTTGTTGTTGTTGTTGTTGTTGTTGTTGTTGTTGTTGCTATTTTATGGGACTTGAACCCAGGGGGCTTTCTACCTTTGAGTTATACCCCCAGCCTATATATATATATATATATATATATATATATATATATATATATATATATATATATGTTGGGTTTTTTTTTTGGTGGTACTGGGGTTCCTGGAAGCCCTTCTACCTCTGGGCTACACTCCCAAACCTATTTTATTTTTGGAAACAGGGTCTCTTAAGCCAGAGAGGCTGGCATTGAACCTGAGCGATCCTCCTGTCTCCACCTCCCAAGCACGGGGATTACAAGCGTGGGCCACCACACCCGGCTATATTTTGTTTTGAAATGGGGTCTCACTAGGTTGCTAAAGCTGTCCTTGAACCTGTGAGTCTCTTATCTGGGCCTCCCCAGGACATTCCAGGTGTGGGCTACCATGCCCTTAGGTTTAGGAGACCTTGGAAGACTGGATCCCCTAGTGAGAGGAGAGAAACTAAGATATGAAAAGGTTAAGTAATTCACAAGGGCGCCCTAACAAGGTACTGCGGTCTGGCTCCAGGGTCCAATTAACCTTCAGCATTGTGCTGTGCTGCTCCTCACAGGATCACATTAGGTGAGAAGGCAGGATGAGCATCACTTTGTAAAAGGTTATAAATATAGGGATGTGTTTATATTTATAGGCAGGATATTTACAGGCAAACACTGGAACAAAAGACACTAAAATGTTAACTGATTATAAGTGGTGCTTTTTAAAGCTGTTTCTGTAGCTTTTCTAAAATCAACATTAATATGATTAAGAGGAAAAAAGTTACTTAAAATAGTCACTGGAATGGGCAAGTATCGAAGACATTCTATAAAAATAGACTTTCTGGAAAAAGGTACCTTGGCAACATACCCTGAGAATTTGTATAAACACAAAGTATTCTGCTGAATCCATGGAGTAATAGTGGAAAGAACGTGAGCTTTGGAAGACCTGGGTTCAAGCTACTTAAAAAAGCGCTAACTCCGTAAGCCTCCAGTTCCTTATATAAATATGAAAACAATAAAACTTGCCTCACAAGGTTGTTGTAGAGACCAAGTAAGACATTATAAATGAAAAAATTCTAAAAATCAATTAAACTGTGTTAATTTAATACTGATAAGTCTGCCTTTCACTTCTTTATTAATGATTGGCAAAGACCCAATTCAAAATTAAACTGTAGTTGTAAAATACAATGCCAATTTCTGACTAATCAGTTACTTTGATTTCAAAGAATAGACATACCAAATCTGAAATGGATTTTCCACCATATGGAAATCCAGGCATTTCCAAATCCCAAATTGGCTGTGGATTATATTATCAAGCCATGATAATTATGACAAATACCTCAAGTCCTCCCACATGTCAACTCAAAAATCTCTATTGGGTTCACACTTTTTTTTTTTTTTTTTTTTTTTTTTTTTTTTTTTTTTTTTTGTGAGCTTGTGTGGTACTGCGGACTGAACCCAGGGTCATTCTGCCTCTAAGATACACTCCCAGCCCTATTTTATTTTTATTTTGAAACAGGGTCTCACTAGGTTAATGACTCTTATCATTTGCTGAGGCTGTCCTTGAACCTGTGACCCTCCTGTCTCAGCCTTCCAAGTACTGGGATTACAAGCTCGCACCACCATGCCTAGTTGGCACACATCTTCTCAAAAGATGACTGTTTCTCTTCATACTAAGTTCCAGGGCTCATGAATTCCTAGAAGCCAAGGGTCATGTTCTCAACTTGTCCATAGCTATCTGAAGCTTTCAGGCCTATGACTGTAATGGCTCATAATCCTTCCAGTACCAAAAAGTTGGACTGAGGTTCTAAAATGCTTACTTCTGAGCCAGGCGTGGTGGCACACGTTCGTAATCCCAGCATTTGAGAGGCTGAGACAGAAGGATCATGGTTTGTAGATAGCCTCAGCTACCAGCTCCTTAGTGAGGCCCTTTGCAACTCAGTGAGACCCTGTTTCAAAATAAAGAATATAGAAGCCTGGCGTGGTGGTGCACACTTGTAATACCAGTACTTGGGAGGCTGAGACAGGAGGATTGCACAGGTTCGAAGCCAGCCTCAGCTACTTAGTGAGGCTCTCAGCAACTTAGTAAGACCCTATTTCTAATAAAATATAAGAAAATAGCCAGGCATGGTGGCGCACGCTTGTAATCCCCATGCTTGGAAGGTGGAGACATGAGGATCGCACAGATTCGAAGCCAGCCTCACTGGTTTAAGAGACCCTGTTTCCAAATAAAAAGATATAAAAATAGGGGTCTGGGAGTGTAGCCCAGAGAAGGGTTCCATCCCCAGTACCACCAAAAAAAAAAAAAAAAAAAAAAAAATTAAGAAAATAGGTCTGGGAGTATAGCCCAGAGGTAGAAAGCCCCTAGGTTCCATCCCCAGTAACACACACACACACACACACACACACACACACACACACAAAATAAATAAATAAAAATAATATAAAAATAGGACTGGGGGTGTTGCTCAGAGGTAGAATGCCTCTGGGTTCCATCCCCAGTACTGCAAAAGAAAGAAAGAAAGAAAGAAAGAAAGAAAGAAAGAAAGAAAGAAAGAAAGCTAATCCCTGTGCTCATATTCCCTTCTTTCTTCCTGTGTCAAGTCTGGGAGGTGTCTCCCTTCTTATGAGGCCAGACTGCCCACAGAATTCCTGATTCTGGGCTTTCCTACCTTATCAAGCCACCACCCCTCAGGCCAGCCTCTCACCCAACTACACACTCAGACTGCAACAGCCTCCACTCTTGGCCACTTATAGTCTACCTCTCTATGCAGTCAGAATAGTGTGTGTGTGTGTGTGTGTGTGTGTGTGTGTGTGTGTGTGTATGCATGCACACGCATCTGTGTGTTACTAAGGACAGAACCCAGGGATGTACTACCTCTAAGCTATACCTCATTACCCTCCTTTTTTGTGTGTGGTACTAGTAATAGAATCCAGGGGCTTTCTATCTCTGGGCTATACTCACAAACCTATTTTATATTTTATTTGGAAAAAGGGTCTCACTAAGCTGCTGAGAGTATCATCGCTATCTGAGACTGTTTTCATGTTTCCCAGTAATTCTTTTTTTTTTTTTTTTTTTGGTGGTACTGGGGTTTCTGGAAGCCCTTCTACCTCCGGGCTACACTCCCAGACCTATTTTATATATTTTTTGAAACAGGGTCTCTTACGCCAGCGCGGCTGGCTTCGAACCTGCGCGATCCTCCTGTCTCCGCCTCCCAAGCGCGGGGATTACAAGCGTGCGCCACCACGCCCGGCTCTTTTTTTTTTTTTTTTAACCACTGAGCTGCACCCCAGCCCTATTTATCTTTTATTAAAATTAAAAAAAAATTTTTATTGGTGCATTATATTCATATATCATATTGGGGTAAAAAACTTCCCAGTATTCCAGGAAGGTGGTGACGGAGAAAAGAGGGGCTTACAAGCCCTGCTAACAACCAATCTCTATTACCACAAAATCAGCGCCTTTCATAGCCAGAAAACACCATCAGCAGAGAACAAAAAATGTAATTTCAAGGGACAGAGAAAAAGAGGGCTGGAAAAACAAAACACCAGAAACCAGACCGCAGTGCTGCAGCCGGAGCCGCGGCGCGAAACGGTGGGTGCCATTTTCCCTTGCAGCACCAGGCTCCAGAGAGGAAGGGAACTCATAACGGAGCTCAGAGCCACAGAGGAGATACGCCGGCCTCACACCCGAGGACGCGGCAGCAGCGCCTTACTGCCAGCAGCAGCGGCGAGCCCACCGGACGGCACCAGACCAACGCACTCAACAGCCCACCAGGCTCCAGAGAGGAGCGGCGGACAGCGAGCCGAGGTGAGCCGCTGCAGATCAGCCAGGAGGAATTTGGCAGATTTCTCGGCGCAGGGAGCATCTAAAGCTCCCAGAGGCTGGGCTCAGCACACCCTGCAGAGACTCAGAGCGGAGCTCAAAAACAGAAAAGAAATATGCCAGCCTCACAGCGAGGGCATGGCAGTGGCGCTATATTGCTACCGGCGGCAGCAGCAGCAAATTCACCGAGTCCACGACAGCTCCATCTGTGCACTCAACAACAGTGAGTCAAATTGTGGCCCCTAGAGGAGAAATCCCAGTACTGTACTCCCGGGGACTTGACCCAGTGGGGGAGTGGCAGTGGCAGAGATATCACACCATAGGAGAACACCCAACCTGGCACCCCCCCATGCTCTAAAACAGCCTCGATTGACTCCCTGGGTCTGAGACTTTGCAATACAACCCAGTAAAGGAGTAGAGGTGACTGAGATACCACAGACTCGAGATCCAGAGCACCTTAAGTGAAGTCGTAGTGACCCAGGGAAGAACACAGAGAAGGCACAAACTTCCGAAATCATGGGAAAGAGGAATAACAATGGAGCAATGAATGCACAACCCCACAACATCAGAACCTGATAAAAAAGAAATTCAGAGATTTCTAGAAGATCAAATCAGGAAAATAACTGTAGAAATAATAGAGGTGTTTCGAAAAGAATTCAGAGAGAGCCAGAGAGATAAAGGATGCAATTAATTAAATAAAGGCCTCAATTCAAAGTACAAACAACCAATTAGACCACATGGAGAATAGACTCTCGCTCCTAGAAGATGATCATTCAAAAAATGAACACATAGCCGGGCGTGGTGGCGCACGCTTGTAATCCCCGCGCTTGGGAGGCGGAGACAGGAGGATCGCGCAGGTTCGAAGCCAGCCGCGCTGGCGTAAGAGACCCTGTTTCAAAAATATAAAAATAGGTCTGGGAGCGTAGCCCAGAGGTAGAAGGGCTTCCAGGAACCTCAGTACCACCAAAAAAAAAAAAAAAAAAAAAAAAAAAAAATGAACACATAATTTAGAAAAAAAAAATCCGACAGCAGGAATCTGACATTGAAGAAATATGGGCCCATTTTAAGAGAGCTAACCTAAGAATAATTGGAATAGAGGAGAGAAAAGAAGGTGAAACCAAAGGGATCAACAATCTTTTCAAGGAAGTAATAGCAGAAAATTTTCCAAATGTAGAGCAAGAGGTCGATACACAGGTCCAGGAAACTTATAGAACTCTCTTTAGAGAGGATCAAAGAAGAGGATCCCCACGCCACATAATTGTCAAAATGACCAATGTGGAAGCCAAGCAGAGAATCTTAAAGGCAACAAAAACAAAGGGCCAAGTGACATTCAGAGGCAAACCAATTAGAATCACTCCAGACTTCCCAAACCAAGTCATGAGAGCCAGAAGGGCTTGGAGTAACATATTCCAAACTCTGAAAGAAAACAACTTCCAGCCAAAAATTTCCTACCCAGCAAAACTTTCTATCAAATTAGATGGGGAAATAAGAAGCTTCCACGACAAACAAAAACTGAAGGAATTTATGTCTTCAAAACCAGCACTAGAGAAAATACTCAAAGAGATTAACTACAAAGAAGAAATAGGTAACACACACCAGAACCAGAGAAACAAGATTTTCCATCCAACAAACAACTAAGATTGGTTATCTGTGGAGATTCATTATTTATGTTAGTCTTTTACCTATCTCTAAATTGTATTGTTTGCTTTTATTGTTGCTAATTTTTAGGATTCCTAGTTGGAATACTAATATACCTTCAGATATAGCATTTGGAAATATTTTATCCCATTCTATCAGTAACTTTTAACTCTGTTTACATTGTCTTTGGATATACAATTTTTTTTATTTTTTACAGAGTTTATTTACCCTTTTGTTGCCTGTGCCATTGAAATCATATCCAAGAAATCACTGCCAATTTCAATGTTGTGAGGTTTTATGACCCAGATTTTCTTCTAAAAGTTTATAGTATTAAGATTTATACTTAGGTCTTTTATCTATTTTGAGTTAATTTTTGTGTATGGTGTTAGGTAAGGGTCCAATTTTATTCTTTTTCATGTAATTATTATTTTTCAACAATATTTAGTTAAAAGATAACTATTTCCTCCACCAAATATTCGTGGAAACCTTGTCAAAAATAACTTGACAATATATGGAAGAATTTATCTCTAGGCTTTTATTTAACTCCAATGGTTTATATATCTGCCTTTAGAACAGTACTACACTGTTTCAATTATTGTAGCTTTATATGGTTTGAAATCAGAAAATATACATCTTCTAGCTTTGTTCCTCTTCGAGATTGTTTTGGGTATCTAGAGTCCATATTCCATATCAAGATAGATTTTTTCTGAAAAATAAATAAATAAATGTATGATAGTTTCACCTTAAAAAAAAAGAAAAAATATTCTCTGGTAAGAAAGAAAGCAAAAAGAAATATTGAAATGTTATCTTTAAGTCATCAAAAGCTTGGTATCAGACAAATGAAACTGTTATGTGAGATTATCATCATTAATATTGGATAAATTGCTATAAAACTAGATGTCAACCAGTAAGCCAAGCATGGGAAGGAAGGATGGGGAGGGAACGGGGTGGGGATCGGGTAGGGGCTGACTGGGCGATGTGTGCATGTATGTCTACAAAAGTATTTTCTTTATACCATTATGATGTATGAATATATTGCACCAATAAAAAACAAATTAAAAAAAACTTCCCAGTAATTCTTTAGATAGGGTTTCCTTTAGTTCTTTGGACATATTTATTTATTTATTTATTTATTTATTTATTTATTTATTTATTTTACTGGTACCTGGGATTAAATCCAGGGGCATCCTATCATCTCCGAGCTACACCCTCAAGCCCTTTCCAATTTTTGTTTCAAAACAAGAATCTCACTAAGTTTCTGAAGCTAGCTAGCCTTGAACCTGTGATCCTCCTGTCTCAGCATCCCAAGAACTAGGATTACAGGTGGGTACCACCAGTAATCATCTCTAAAGTAGTTGATTTTAAATACCTGTCTAGGGGAGTAGGGATGTAGCTCAGTGGTAGAATACTTGCCTAGCATGTGTAAGGCCCTAGGTTCAGTCCCTAGCACCATGAAAATAAATAGCTGGTCATGGTGCATTCATGTAATCTCAGTACTTGTGTGGGGAACCATTAAGGTCTTCCCCTTACCTTTACTAAAAGAGTATTTCCCCATGTCCTTGGCCCAGAGTCAACAAGGTATGTAGTCATGAAATTAAGATTCTCTCAGAAAGATTGATACTATTGTTCTAAGATTAGGGTGTGTTGTACCAGAGTATTGATTGGCTTGCCCACAAGATGATGTACTTTCTACCCACCTTTCTTGCATTGTTGTGTAACCTGAAGATAGAGACTGTATAAATACCAGAAGGGAATAAACCCAGGGGGTCCTCGGCCCAGCAGAGTCTGCGACCCTTCCACACTTGAGGTCTTTAACCCTCACTCCTCTCTTCAGAACCTGTTCTTTTGCCGGCTGGCTCCGGCAGACTTGGGAAGCTGAGACAGGAGGAATGTAGGTTCAGAGCCAGCCTCAGCAATTTAGCGAGGCTGTCAGGGACTTAGAAAGATTGTTTCGCCAGGCGTGGTGGGGCACGCTTGTAATCCCCGCGCTTGGGAGGCTGAGACAGGAGGATCGCACAGGTTCGAAGCCAGCCTCAGCTACTGCTCTCAGCAACTTAGTGAGACCCTGTTTCCAAATAAAATATAAAAAAAGGTCCGGGAGTATAGCCCGAAGGTAGAAAGCCCCTGGGTTCCACCCCCAGTACCACCAAAAAAAAAAAAAAAAAAAAAAGACTCTGTTTCAAAAGAAAATAGGGCTGGGGGTAGATAGCTTGGAGGTAAAACGTCCCTGGGTTCAATCTCCAGCACCATAAAAAAAAAAAAAAAATGAAGTATCTGTCTAGTAATTCCAAATTTTAGTCTTTCTCAGGGACTGTTAACAACTGACTGCTTCTTTTTTTCCTTTTAGGATCATTTATTCATTTATTTGTTTTCATATTTTGTACTTCTTGTTGAAAATTGGACGTTTCAAATAATATAAATTTGCAACTCAGGAAATCACATTCTGTCCCCTCTATACGGTTTGTCGCTGCTGCTGCTTATTGTAGTTGCTATTTGTTTTGTAACTTTCCTGGCAATTATGCAGTCTGCCTTCGGTGCCCTGTGTGGCCACTGACGTCTTTGCTCAGGTAACTCGGTAGTCAGTTAATGATTACACAGAGACTTCCCTGACCTTCTAGAACTAATAACTATCCCATTCTTTGCTGAGAAGCTCTATATGCCTGTTGGGTAAATTTTCAACACGCAGCTAGGTAGTTTTCTAACTCTGCAGAGGCTCAAGGTCAGGCAGAGGTGAGAGCGTATTGCTCTCCTAAGTCTTTTCTGGGCATGCACACAGCCAGCACTGGCCTCTGGATTTCAGGAGTCTATCAGAGCTTCTAAAAGGCCGCTCTGAACATCTCATTCCTCAACCATCCCTTTTAAGCTTTATATGTTAGTCTATTGTTCGCCTCAACCGTTATCCATCACCTCAGGCAGCTGTCATATGAAAATATTCAACAAATGTCTCTGGGGAGAGACACTGAGCGCTGGGAGAATTTGTGTTAATAATAATAATAATTAAAAAAAAAGACTACATTTCAACTGTAGTCTTCAAGGGAATCAGTAGAAGTTGAAAGAGCGTTATTCTGCAAGATCTGGCTGCTGCCTGACTCTCCAGCCTCAACTCCTGCCCCTCTTGGCCTTGCTTGCTTTGCCCAGCGGCTCTGACATTCTCTACGTCCCCCAACGAGCTCCAGTTCTTGCATTGAAACCTTTGCACCATGCCGGGCGTGGTGGCGCACGCTTGTAATCCCCGCGCTTGGGAGGCTGAGACAGGAGGATCGCACTGGTTCGAAGGCTGCCTGAGCTACTTAGTGAGGCTCTCAGCAACTTAGTGAGACCCTGTTTCCAAACAAAATAGAAAATAGGTCTGGGCGTATAGCCCGGAGGTAGAAAGCCTCTGGGTTCCACCCCCAGTACCACAAAAAAAAAAAAAAAAAAAAAAAAAAAAAGAAACCTTTGCACCTCTGCACAATTTCCGAAGCCTGAACAATTCTTTCCTCGGATCTCTGCTAAGGTGGTTTTATCATTTCATTATATTCTCTTTCTAAATGGTACTTCTTCAAAGAGGTTTTTCAACCACTTTCTCTAATATGACCTCCTTTCACCCAATCCACTCCCATTATTTGTTATCCTTTCTCGTGTGTGTGTGTATGTGTGTGTGTGTGTGTGTGTGTGTGTGGTGCTGGAGATTGAATCCAGGAGCACTCTACCTCTGAGCTACACCCCCAGCCATATTTTATTTTTTTATTTTGAAACGGGTCTCACTAAGTTGTGGAGGACTTACATTTCTGAGGCTGGCTGTGAACCTGCGATCCTCCTGTCTCAAGCTCCCAAGTAGAGACCACAAGCCATGCCTGATTTTTTTTCATAGAATTTATTTCAGTCTGGCATATCATATTGTTAGATCTGTACTTGCTTATTATCTGATTTCCCAGCTAGAATTTACATTCTATGAGGGCAGACTCACATTTCAACCCCAATTTAAAGTAGTTCCTGAATCTGCTCATATATACTAGCTTTAAAATGAAGGAGTCCCCTGTGATAGATTATATTCTATCAGTTTAGTGAATCTGGACTATACTTCCCAGAATTCCCTTCTCTGGTAGTGCCAAATTAGCATAGACACTGTGCTTGAAATATGGAATGCAGACACGAAAGAATAGTCCCCTTCCTTCCTTCCTTCCTTCCTTCCTTCCTTCCTTCCTTCCTTCCTTTCTTCCTTCTGCTAACCTCCAACCTGAAATCCTTCTGTTTTATCCTCCCAAGAACTGGGATTACAGGCATGTGCACCACTCCTGATTGGTCAGATTGCTTTATGCTTAGGCAGTTGGGGACCAGGCACAGCTGCAGCTGGAACACCTGCTGCCTGTCTGCTGGGTCATCTGGCTGGCATGCAGCAGCAGGCAGGCCTGCAGCTCCTCCGGCTCTAGCTTTTTTAACTCCTGGGACAGGAACGAGCTAGAGAAAGAGAGAGAGCACTGGCACCCCACATCACATCTCACCATCAAAGCTGGAGACGTGACCAGGTTCAGTCCAACCTTGGAGGTTCTGGTTCAGATTCCAAGGTTCCAGCTTTTTCTTGCACTCCACCCCCACTCCTCCACTTCACATGCCTTGCATCCCTATGGACTGTGAGATCCAGAGCCAGGCACAGAAACACCAGCCTCATACACAGGGCAACCAGATTCCATGACTGCGTGAGGTCCAGTCTCTACAACAGAGAGACTCTGCTTCTCACACCCCCTCTCCTATAACTGCAATCATCCTCTGTTACTTTATCTCTATCTGCTTATTTCCTTCCTTATTTATTTGTTCATTTATTTATTTTGTGGGGCACTGGGGATTGAACACAGGGGTGTTCTACCTGCAAACTACATCCCCAGTCCTTTTTTTTTTTTTTTTGTGGTACTGGGGGTGAGACCCAGGGGCTTTACTACCTCCAGGCTATACTCCCAGACCTATTTTATACTTTATTTGGAAACAGGGTCTCACTAAGTTGCTGAGAACCTCACTAAGTAGCTGAGGCTGGCTTCGAACCTGTGCATTCCTTCTGTCTCAGCCTCCCAAGCACAGGGATTACAAGCGTGCACTACCTGGTAATCCTCAGTCCTTTTTACTTTTTTATTTTGGAACAGGGTCTTATAGGTTGCTAAGAAGCTAGCTACATTGCTGAGGCTGGTCTTGAACCTGTGATCCTCCTGCCTCAGTTTCCCACCAAATACTGGGATTATAGGCATGTACCACCATGCCCAGCTCCAGGTAAACTGTGAAGCACCTGCTTCACAGACTCAAGTGACAGATTCTACTCTTACCAGGTTCATAAGAAATCATCATTTGTAAAACCCATAGAACTATTTTTTTTTTTAAATTCCCATCTACCTAGGGTCTGTGTTTGCAGTCTTCATGGCTCAACACTCCAACTTTTTTTTTTTTTTTTTTTTTTTTTTGGTGGTATTGGGGTTCCTGGAAGCCCTTCTACCTCCGGGCTACACTCTCAGACCTATTTTATATTTTTTATTTGGACACAGGGTCTCTTAACCCAGCAAGGCTGGCTCCGAACCAGCGCGATCCTCCTGTCTCCGCCTCCCAAGCGCGGGGATTACAAGCGTGCGCCACCATGCCTAGCTAGATTTTCAATTTTTCAAATATATCTTTGGTAGTAAAGAAGCCAGAAGCTTCAGAAAAAGGGGCTGCAGGATTCCAGGCACCAAGGAAGATTAGCAAGACAACAGATAGTTTCAAGGCCTTTTCCATTATAAAGATAAGATTTCTCAAGGAAGTGGAAGGATGCCATAAACCTTCAGGGGATCCCAGACTTTGCCAAGAGCGATGGTCAATTAACACATTTTGGGGCTTAGGGAAACAGGACAGACCTGCAGGAAGGAATCCTCCACATCAAAAGACTGGGTCCGCTGGGCATGGTGGTGCACGCTTGTAATCCCAGCATTCTTGTAATCCCAGCATTCGGGAGGCTGAGACCTGGAGGATCGCGGTTCGCGAACAGCCTCAGCTACTTAGTAAGGCCCTCTGCAACTCAGTGAGACCCGGTTTCAAAATAAAGAATAAAAAAATAGGGCAGGGGGTGTAGCTCGGAGGTCAAATGCCCCTGGGTTCCATCCCCAGACCCACAAGATAAATAAATAAATAAATAAATAAATTGTCTTTTATCTGAAAAGACACTCCTGAATGATAGATATTTCTATCTTTTTAATAAACTCCTTTAAATCTTCAGCCAGAGTCCGGGGTATTGCATATTTATCCTTAGCCCAGGACAAGAACCTGTGGTTTTATGGGAATAGTCTTGGGGAGCCTAACAAAGGTCCCCAGGGACAGTTCCCCAAACCATAACAGTCCAAACCATAGCACTGGGGTCCTCAGGCCAGATGCCCTCAGGACTCTCTTCCAGCCCAGGTCTTCACTGACCACCCATTTGCCAACCTGCCTTCCATCTCTGATCTCCAGATCTGATTAGTAATGTCTCACTGTGACCTCAGATAGAAGATATCCCAAGTCCACCCTGGACTGACTCTGCAAATATGACTATCATGCTTTTGGCTGGGGCCAAAGCCAGAATCCTGAGAATAATCCTTGGCTTCCCTCCCTCTCACAGCCAATCGATGGCTGTGTCCTCTCAACTCCATTGTGTATGAGGGTTCAGGGGTATAAGAGGAAATGGGGGGGGGGGGATGGAACCCGGGGCATTCTGCCTCCAAGCTACACTCTCAGCCCTATTTTTTTTTAATTTTTATTTTTTTTAATTTTTGGTGGTACTGGGGGTGGAACCCAGAGGCTTTCTACTTCTGGGCTATACTCCCAGACCATTTTATATTTTATTTGGAAATAGGGTCTCACTAAGTTGCTGAGAGCCTCACTAAGTAGCTGAGGCTGGCTTCAAACCTGCGCGATCCTCCTGTCTCAGCCTCCCAAGCGTGGGGATTACAAGCGTGCGCCACCACGCCTGGCTTCAGCCCTATTTTTTATTCCTTATTTTGAAACAGTCTTGCAAAGTTGCAGAGGGCCTCACTAAGTAGATGAGGCTGTCCTCGAACCTGCAGTCCTCCTGTCTCAGCCTCCCAAGAACTGGGATTACAAGTGTGTGCCACCAAGCTTGGTTTAAGACTCCATTTAAAAACATTTCCAAGCTAGTCATGGTGGTGCACGCTTGTAATCCCAGCATTCAGGAGGCTGAGGCCAGAGGATTGTGGTTCGCAGACAGTCTCAGCTACTTAGTGAGGCCCTTCACAACTTAGACCCTGTTTCAAATTAAAGAATAAAAAATAGGGCAGGTGGTGTAGCTCAGAGGTTGAATGCCCCTGGGTTCCATCCTCAGACCTGCAAAACAAACAAACAAACAAACAAACAAACATTTCCATAGCTGGGTATGGTGGTGCGCATGCTTGTAATCCCAGCATTTGGGAGGCTGAGACCAGATGATCGCGGTTCATGGACAGCCTTAGCTACTTAGTGAGGGCCCCCGCAACTTAGTGAAACCCTGTTTCAAAATAAAGAATAAAAAATAGGGCAGGTGGTGTAGCTCAGAGGTTGAATGCCCCTGGGTTCCATCCTCAGACCTGCAAAACAAACAAACAAACAAACAAACAAACATTTCCATAGCTGGGTATGGTGGTGCGCATGCTTGTAATCCCAGCATTTGGGAGGCTGAGACCAGATGATCGCGGTTCATGGACAGCCTTAGCTACTTAGTGAGGGCCCCCGCAACTTAGTGAAACCCTGTTTCAAAATAAAGAATAAAAAATAGGGCAGGGGTGTAGCTCAGAGGTCATATGCCCCTGGGTTCCATCCCCAGACCCACAAAAAAGAAAAAAAAAGAAAAAATATTTCCATCTGTAAATCGGGCGCGGTGGTGCAGGCCTTTAATCCCAGCATTTGGAGGATGAGATGAGAGGATCCTGGTTCTTTGCAACTAGGTGAGATCCTGTTTCAAAATAAAGAATAGCCAGGTGTGGTGGCGCACGCTTGTAATCCCAGCATTCGGGAGGCTGAAACCTGGAGGATCGCGGTTCGCACAAGCCTCAGCTACTTAGTAAGGCCCTCTGCAACTCAGTGAGACCCGGTTTCAAAATAAAGAATAAAAAAATAGGGCAGGGGGTGTAGCTCGGAGGTCAAATGCCCCTGGGTTCCATCCCCAGACCCATAAGATAAATAAATAAGTAAATAAATAAATAAATAAAAATAAAATGCAGATTCAATCATGACATTCCTGGCTTCACCCTTAGGACAAAAACAACATTATCAAAAGGGCCCCGAGGCATGTACCCTGGAGATCTCTTCAGCTCTATCTAAGGCCCTGGCCACTCCAGTCTCTCCCAACCCATTCCTGGAACAGACATCATTTCTTCTACCTCCAGAACTTTACACATGCTGGGCTCTCCACCTAGAATGTTGCTGATATCCTCTTCCAGCTAATTCCTATTCTTTCTCCAGATTTCAGATTTCATACTAAATTTCCCTTCCTGCTGCCCCTAGACCAGGTGGTTCTCCTATATTCAACCCATACCAGAAGGCACTGATACATAAGCTGGGCGCACGCTTGTAATTCCCGTGCTTGGGAGGCTGAGACAGGAGGATCGCACAGGTTCGAAGCCAGCCTCAGCTACTTAGTGAGACCCTGTTTCCAAATAAAATATAAAATAGGTCTGGGAGTATAGCCTGGAGGTAGAAAGCCTCTGGGTTCTACCCCCAGTACTACCAAAAAAAGAAAAAAGAAGGCACTGATACACACACACACACACACACACACACACACACACACACACACACCTGCTATAAAACCCAAGAACAGGAGCAGCCTCTGCCTTGCTGATGTGTCTCCAGCCTGCTGCCCTAGAGGGATTTGCTACTAATCCACTCCTGCTCTGCTGGTCAGGCAAGGGCAGGTGACATTCTACTCAGGGACTGCGGGAGTGAGGCTGTTGGACTTCAGTCACCTGCTGGAGGTGTTCATCACTCCCTCCAGCCACATAAAGGGTCTGCCAAGTGCTGGAAAGGACCCAAGCTGTGGTTCAAGAGGGGTCATTGAAACAAATGGGCTGTAATAGTCCCTGCCTTTCCTGCGGGCTTCCTGGGCAGGGAGTGTTGTAAACAGAAGCCAGGCGTGGGGACACACACCTGTAACCCCAGTATTTAGGAGGCTGAGACAGCAGGATCACAGGTTTGAGACTAGCTAGCTTCCACAACGAGGCAAGACTCTCCTGCTTCAAAGACTCTCAGCAACCTAGCAAGATCCTATTTCAAAATAAAAACTAAAATAAAATAGGGCTGAGGGGGTAGGTCGGAGGTAGAATGCCTTCAATCCCTGGTACCACAAAACAAAAAAGAGTAGGGAAGACGCTTTGGGTCAGTATGTACAAGCTGGAGGAGGGGCTGCCCCCAGAAAGCCGCTCACCGGGGCCACAGAGGGAGCAGAAGACAGCAGAGCCGCAGGAGGTGTGCGTGCCTCGCCACAGCTGGGGCAGGAGGAAAGCCAGCCCCAGCAGGAAGGAGGGAAGTGCCCCCGGAGATGGGAGGTGGCAGGCGTCTGTGAACCTCGGGCCCTCCCCATCCTTACCACCTGCATTTGGAGAAAAGAACACCCGTTCTCCATTTGTTCAAAGGGGCCCTTTTGGTCTCTGAAGTTCATCAGGCAGGAAATGGAAATAAGTGAGCATGTGTGCGGCACAGGACCATTTGCCAACACGGTCACATGTGTTAGTTGATGGGAGGCAGTGTCAAATCCCCACTCACCAGCCACACAAACTGAATGAAGTCTTCATCTCTAAGACAGGGTTAGAACGACCTCTAACTCGCTTACAGGTTGTTGATTAAATGCAGAAAGACACTGTACAGTGTCTAGTGCCTGGAGGTACTCCGTAGCTGTTGCTAATCTTTTTTCTTTTTTGGTGCTGGGGATTGAACCCAGGCGTGTTCTACCTCTTAGCTACATGCTGAACCCTATTTGTTTGTTTGTTTGTTTATTTAGGTGTACTGGGGGTGGAACCCAGGGGCTTTCTACCTCCGGGCTATACTCCCAGACCTATTTTATACTTTATTTGGAAGCAGAGTCTCACTAAGTCGCTGAGAGCCTCACTAAGTAGCTGAGGCTGGCTTCGAACCTGTGCCATCCTCCTGTCTCCGCCTCCCAAGCACTGAGAAGGGTGCGCCACCACGCCCGGCTCTTGTTTTTTATTTATTTATTTATTTACTTATTTATTTACTTATTTATTTATTTTTTGCGGGTCTGGGGATGGAACCTGGGGGCATTTGACCTCCGAACTACACCCTCTGCCCTGTTTCTTATTCTTTATTTGAAACCGAGTCTCACTGAGTTGCAGAGGGCCTCATTAAGCAGCTGAGGCTGTCTGCGAACAGCGATCCTCTGGTCTCAGCCTCCCGAATGCTGGGATTATAAGCCTGCGCCACCACGCCCGGCTTTGTTTTTTATTTTGACACAGCATCTCACTGAGGGTCTCGCTACGTTCCTGAGGCCAGCTTCAAGCCTACAACCCTGCTGCCTCAGCCTCCCGCATCCTGGGATTACAGGTGTGCTCAGGAGGCCCTCTGCACTCACTGACCGGCCCTCTATTGGGATGCCCAAGGTCTTGAGCTTGGTCCTGTCTCCTGCTCACTCCCCAAACCCTTATCCCCAGCATTCCTATATTTCTTCTTTTCTTTTAATTTCAATGATACATAAAAGGAAAAGAAGAAACGCAACACCACCAGGGTACTTTTCACCCGGCCTCATCAATCTTAGCATTCGCCACGTTGGGCAGCGGAGCTCCCTGCAAATCCTCCCAGCTCCCTCCTGCTCTGTTTCTCCCCAAATGTGACCGTGTCCTGGATGCGATGCTTCTCATTCTCCTGCGTGTTTTCATAACATTGGCTCAAATGTGTGCATCCAAACCAACTTGCAGTGTTGTTTGCATGTTTTCACACTATATATAAAAGCTGTATAAATGGAAATACCGTTTCTGAGACTTGCTCCCTCCCCCCCCCCTTATGTCCTAAACAGAAGCTGAACTCACACTTGCTTTTTTTTTTTTTGGCGGGTCTGGGGATGGAACCCAGGGGCATTTGACCTCCGAGCTACACCCCCTGCCCTATTTTTTATTCTTTATTTTGAAACCAGGTCTCACTGAGTTGCAGAGGGCCTCACTAAGTAGCTGAGGCTGTTCACGAACCGCGATCCTCCAGGTCTCAGCCTCCCGAATGCTGGGATTACAAGCATGCGCCAGCACGCCCGGCTTCACACTTGCTTTTCTCTTTCTTTCTTTCTTTCTTTCTTTCTTTCTTTCTTTCTTTCTTTCTTTCTTTCTTTTTTTTTTGGTGGTACTGGGGTTCCTGGAAGCCCTTCTACCTCCGGGCTACACTCCCACCTCCGGGCTACACTCCCAGACCTATTTTTTTTAATTTTTTAAAATTTGGAAACAGGGTCTTCTTTTTTTTTTTTTTTTTTTTTTTTTGGGTGGTACTGGGGTTCCTGGAAGCCCTTCTACCTCCGGGCTACATTCCCAGACCTATTTTTACATTTTTATTTGGAAACAGGGTCTCCTAAGCCAGCGCGCGGGGCTAGCTTCGAACCTGCGCGATCCTCCTGTTTCTGCCTCCCAAGCACGGGGATTACAAGCGTGCACCACCACGCTCGGCCTACACTTGCTTTTTTTGTGTTTGACATTTATAGCTTTTCAGAGCTGTCTGAGTTGGTGGAATATAAACCACAGACTAACATTCCACCATGCCAGTTTATTTAGCCACTTTTATAGATGGGCATTTAAGATGTTCCATTTATTTATTTATTTATTTATTGCAGTACTGGGGATGGAACCCAGGGGCATTCAACCTCCGAGCTACACTCCTAGCCCTATTTAATTTAATTTAATTTATTTATTTATTGGTGGTATTGGGGTTCCTGGAAACCCTTCTACCTCCGGGCTACACTCCCAGACCTATTTTTTATATTTTTATTTGGAAACATGGTCTCTTAAGCCAGCGAGGCTGGTTTCGAACCAGCGCGATCCTCCTGTCTCTGCCTCCCAAGCTCCGGGATTACAAATGTGCACCACCACGCCAGGCTTATTCTTTTATTTTGAAACAGGGTCCCACTGAGTTGCAAAGGGTCTAAGTAGCTGAGGCTGTTCTCCAACTGCGATCCTCCTGTCTCGGCCTCCCAAATGCTGGGATTACAAGCGTGCACCACCAAGCCTGGCTTCTATTTTATTTTTATGTTTGAAACAAGATCTCGCTAGGTTGATGAGAATCTTACTACTTGCCAAGGCTGTCCTTGAACTTGTGGTCCTCCTGTCTCGGCCTCCCAGGTGGCTCATGCCTGGTAATCTATTTTTCTAAAGCATAGAGATGACCTTGCCAGGATCTCTCTACACCTTTACAATCTCCAGTGATATACAAATTTGGACACCAGCCTCATATCCCTGTGCTTTCCTCTCTTCCCAGCCCGGCTCCCCAGACTCTCCTGGTGCTCGGAAGCCAGCTGTCCACGCCTTTGAGCAGAGAAGTTCCTTCACTGAACTTCTCTGTGCCCTGGGCTGTGGCAGTCCTGAGAGGCTGGGCTGCCGGGTGCCACCTCTGCAGGCTCCCAGGAGAGTCCTGCTGCCCTTCCTAAGGCCCCTTCATTTTCTCCAAACATCTCTACCAGAACCTCCCTCTAGTTGTTGTGAGTCTCTTATGCTAAACTCTGGGCAAAATCCAGGGTCGCCCACTAAGCCCTGGACACACCATGGCACCTGCCCATGCCAGTTCCACACTGCATGCCCCGGGGATGGGAGGAGGGGGGCTGCCTCTGAGGAGCCTCGGAGCACGCAGTGGCAGGGACAAGACCCTGCTGCACCAGGTGGCTGGAAAGCCATCAGCCCTGCACTGCAGCCAAGGCTGAGCTGGCCCAGAGTACATGGATCCTGGGCTCCAAGGGGAGCCCGCAGAGCTGTGTCTGCAGGGGTGGGGTGGGAGGGTCCTGGGTACAGTCCCTGCATGCGAGTGACTGGATGGCAGCCAAGGGCAGCCCAGATGACAGGAAGCTGAGTTTAGGAGAGGTCTGCTTGTGGCCACCCCTCTGGATTAAGGGCACCAGAGACACAAAGCCCCACCTGTCAGGTCCGCTATGCAAACACTCCACCATGTTCTCCTGGGCCTGTTCCCGTGCCAGCCACTCACAGCTGCTTCCCTCCTTCCCTTCCTCAGTGGCCTTTGGTCCTCTCCCTAGGACAGCTGCACCGAACTAGCGGGTGGGCAGGGCTTTGTCAGGGCCTCCCAGTTCTGGCTCCCAATGGCAAGCCTCAAATCATAGAAGTGTCCCTGGAGCGGCAGCAGAGAGTGGCCGGCGGCACCTGGGTGTCCCTGACCACGATGACCAGCAGAGGACTGGCGCTGCCCTCAGGCCAGCTGGCCAGGGCTTTGCTCCGGGCCCCTTGAGTCCCCTCGGAGGAGCCCTGGCTCAGCTCCTCATGTGGCGTGCTCAGGACTCTTGCCCTTCCTGTGCGAGCCCTCTGACAGCCTGCAGGCAAGCTGAAAAAGCCAGCCCGCAGGAACATGCCCCAAAACTTGCACTTGTGCATCCTTATTTTTTTGGGGGAGGGCTACTGGGAATTGAACCCAGGAGTGTCTTACCTCTGAACTATACCCCTAGTCCTTTTTATTTCTTTGAAACAGGGTCTTGCTAAATTACTGACGGGTTTGCTAAATTGCTGAGGCTGGCCTCAAACCTGTGATCCTCCTGCTTCAGCCACTTAAATTCTGGGAATTACAGGTGCATCACCATGCCTGGTTTTCTGCACTTCTTATTACAAAGGCAATACCAGCTCCACCTGATAACTATTTATTCACACACCTATGCACATATACAAATACATGTCCATATATATACATACACACATGCATGTATAGTACAAATGCAAATTTTGGCTATGCTGGGGCACTCAGGGGCAGCCTCTCTCCATGGAGGAATGTGGGTGACTACATCTATGCTTGCACTAGGAAACCATGAGAACAATCAGAGGGTAAAAACAAGAACTCCAGGGTGCTAGGATTGGCTCTGAGTTGAGGATGTCCTGAGTGGGCAGTGACAGGTGTAATGCGGTCACCAGCAGACCTGGCTGCCCTGGTCCTGGTTTGGAGCCCTGATGGATTTTACCTGACCTTGAATGTGAGCTACTCGAGAGGCTTCCGGAACTTTGTGTCCTTGACCCCTGCAACAAAATAGGTGGCAGAAAGTAAGAGTGTGAAGCCAGGCGTGGTGATGCACACTTGTAATCCCACTACTTGGGAGGCTGAGATAGGAGGATTTCAGGTTCCAGGACAGCCTCAGTAATTAGTGAGACTCTCGTCAACCTAGCAAGACCTTGTTTCAAAATAAAAATAAAAATAGGTCTAAGCGTTAAAAAAAAAAAAGTATTAAAGTATTCTCTGGTAAGAAAGAAAGCAAAAAGAAATATTGAAATGCTATCTTTAAGTCATCAAAAGCTTGGTATCAGACAAACGAAACTGTTATGTGAGATTATCATTTTTAATTTTGGATAAATTGCTATAATACTAGATGTCAACCACTAAGCCAAGCATGGGAAGGAGGGATGGGAAGGGAATGGGGTGGGGATCGGGTGGGGGCTGACTGGGCGATGTGTGCATGTATGTCTACAAAAGTATGTATCCCACTATGATGTATGAATACAGTGCACCAATAAAAAATTAAAAAAAAAATAGGTCTAAGCGTGTAGCTCAGAGGTAGAATGCCCCTGAGTTCAATCTCTAGTACCACAAAAAGAAGGAAAGAGAGAAAAGAGAAAGAAAGAAAGAAAGAAAGAGAAAGGAAGGAAGAAAGAAAAGAAAGAAGAAAGGAAAAGAAAAAGGGGAAAAAATTAGAGTTTGAGCTGGGCACGGGGGCACATGTCTGTAATCCCAGTACCTGGGAGGCTAAGACAGGAGGATTTCAGGTTCAAAGACAGCCTCGGTAAGTAGTGAGACTCTGATCAACCCAGCAAGACTGTTTCAAAATAAAAATAAAAATCAGGGCTTGCTTGGGGTGTAATTTGGAGATAGAATGTCCTGGGGCTCAATCCTCAGTACCCAAAAGAGAAAATGGAGAGAAAAAAAAAAAAAGAATGAAGCTCCGATACATGCTCATGTGGGCAAACCTTGAAAATACTACACTGAGTGTAAGAAACACAACACAGTTATGTGCTGTGTGCTTCCATTTATAGAAAGTCTTCCAGAGCAGGCAGATCCGGCCAGAGAGATGACGAGAGGTTGCCAGAGACTTGGGAGAGAGGAGCCAGAGGACCGGGGAGCGACTGCTTAATCGCTATGTGGTTTCCTTTGGGTGGATTAAGATGTCTTGGAAGCAGAGAAAAGTGATGGCTACACGACACTGCGAATGTATTAAATGCCACTGGGTTGTGCCCTTGAAAATGGTTAATGATTAATTTTACATTGTACAAATTTTATGTCCATTAGGAAAAAAATCAAGTGGTAAGGACAAGTTTTTGTTGTTGTTTATTTGTTTTTGTTTTTTTTTTGTTGTTGTTTTTCGGTACTGGGGATTGAACCCAAGGACATTCTACCTCTGAGGTACACCCCCAGCCCTATTTATTTGGAAGCAAAGCCTTGCTAAATTGCTGAGGCTGGCCTTGAGCCTGCGATCCTCCTATCTCAGCCTCCCAATTACTGGGATTATAGGCCTGGGCTGCTATTTCCTTACTAATTTATTTATTTTTGTGGTACTGGGGATGGAACTCAGGGGCTTTTCTACCTCCGGGCTATATGCCCAGACCTATTTTATATTTTTATTTGGAAACAGGGTCTCACTAAGTTGCTGAGAGCCTCACTAAGTAGCTGAGGCTGGCTTTGTTTGTTTATTTGTTTGTTTGGTGGTACGGGGGTGGAACCCAGAGGCTTTCTACCTCCAGGCTATATATATACTCCCAGACCCATTTTCTATTTTATCTTATTTTATTTTATTTTATTTTATTATTATTTTTTGTGGTACTGGAGGTGGAACCCAGAGACTTTCTACCTTCGGGCTATACTCCCAGACCCATTTTATATTTTATTTGGAAACAGGGTCTAAGTTGCTGAGAGCCTCACTAAGTAGCTGAGGCTGGCTTCGAACCTGCGCGATCCTCCTGTCTCAGCCTCCCAAGCGCGGGGATTACAAACGTGCACCACCATGTCCAGCTTTTCTATTTTATTTGGAAACAGGGTCTCACTAAGTTGCTGAGAGCCTCACTAACTAGCTGAGGCTGGCTTTGAACCTGCGCGATCCTCCTGTCTCAGCCTCCCAAATGCAGGGATTACAAACTTGCACCACCACACCCGGCTCTTTACTAATTTTAAATGTTAGCTAATGACTTCCTTTCATGACAGAAAAGTGTCGATTCTCAGATCCCCCCTACTTCTTCCCTATCTTCCCAACCAAGTTGCACAAACATCTCAGTAAATAACGTGTGGAAACGATGACTACACAGATGCCATGCAGCTCGGAACTCAGTGGGAAAGGATGATGCCATCTCCGTTCATGTTTGTTTGTTTTTCTTGGAGTCAAGCTCTCCTTTGTTACTTTCTTTGCACAATGTTCTTTGTGCAATACCCATTCTTTTTCCAGCCACTCCATGGTATGAGGCGCTCTGTGGCTGCCTTGATCCCAGGAGCCCCTCGGCCCCCTTCGCTCCCTCCCCTGGATCTCGGGCTCTTCCTCCGTCTCGCTGAGGCACGTCCTCCCGTAGGAAGGATGAGCAGGGATAAATGATTTTGCGTCCTCCGTTCTCTGACAGTGTTTTTGTTCTGCCTTCACACTTTATTGTTTGGCTGGGTAGGGAATAATAAATTGAAAGTCATTTCCCTCCAGAACGCCAGAATGGGGATTGCTATGGTTTGAATGTATCTCCCAATTTTCATGTTGGAAACTGTGTGTGTGTGTGTGTGTGTTTTACTGAGGATTAAACCTCTGCCTCTGAGCTACACCCTCAGCTCTATTTTACTTATTATTTTTTTTTGGGGGGGTGTTGCTGGAGATGGAATCTTCGAGCTATACTCCTAGCCCTATTTCATTTTTTATTTGGCAACAGTGTCTCATTAAGTTGCTGAAGGCCTAGCTAAATTGCTGAGGATGCTTTATAATCTGTGATCCCCCACATATTGGGATTACAGAAATGTGCCATCACATCCAGCTTTATTATTATTATTATTATTATTATTATTATTTATTATTATTATGTCTGGGATGGAACCCAGGGGCATTCTACCTTCAAGCTACACCCCCTGCCCTATTTTTTATTCTTTACTTTGAAACAGGGTCTCATTAAGTAGCAGAGGTCCTCACTAAGTAGCTAAGACTGTCCGCAAACCGTGATGCTCCGGTCTCAGCCTCCCGAATACTGTGATTACAAACTTGTGTCGCCACGCCTGGCTCCAGCTTTACTTTTTTAATTTTATTATTATTTTTTTTTATTTTTTATTTTTTGGTGGTACTGGAGGTGGAACCCAGAGGCTTTCTACCTCCAGGCTATACTCCTAGACCTATTTTATATTTTTATTTGGAAACAGGGTCTCACTAAGTTACTGAGAGCCTCACTAAGTAGCTGAGGCTGGCTTCGAACCTGTGTGATCCTCCTGTCTCAGCCTCCCAAGCGTAGGGATTACAAGCGTGCGCCACCACGCCTGGTTTACTAGCTTTATTTTTTTATTTGAAGTAGGTTCTCACTAAATTGCAGATGGCCTCACTAAGTTGCTGAGGTTGGCCGCAAACCTGCAATCCTCCTGTCTCAGCTTCCCAAACTGCGATTACAGGTAACCTCCAAATTCAATCTAGTGGTATTTATTGATGTCTGGGTCATAAGGGGTGTGCCCTCAAGTATGGGCTGAACCATTCACAGGGTTACTGAGGGAGAAGCTTTGTTAGAAGAGCAAGTTCTCTCTGGCACAGTGCTCCGTCTCGCCAAGTGAAGAGGTCAGCAGTGTCATGACCCAGCAGGAAGCCCCTCACCGAAGCAGGCACCATGCTCTTGGGTTTCCCACCCTCCAGACCTGTGAGTCAAAATAAACCTGTAGTCTTTATAAATTTCTCAGTCTTGGGTACTTTGTCATAGCAACAGAAAATGGACTAAGGCATCTAGCATTCAGTGTTGCTCTTAAAATTCAGAGCCATCCAATTTGTGTGTGTGTGTGTGGGGGGTACTGGGGATGGAACCAGGGGCTTTTTACCTCTATGCCACACTCCCAGAACTATTTATATTTTATCTGTAAACAGGGTCTCACTATGTTGCTGAGGGCCTCACTAAGTAGCTGAGGTTGGATTCGAAGCTGCGCGATCCTCCCGTCTTGGCCTCCCGTGTACTGGGATTACAAGCGTGCGCCACCACGCACGGCTAGAACCATCCAGTTCTTGTTCCTTCTCTGATACTTGATTTTCCTCCCTGGAAGTTTGCAGAATCCTCTCATTAACCCTGGTATTTTAAAATTTCACAATGCCATGCCTTGGTATGTCTTTTTCATTTACTGTGCTGGGCACTTATGGTCTGTCAATTTGTCCCCTGGGAGACTTTCTTACATAACGTCTTCCTTTTCTGTATCCAGGAGTCTCTTTCTTAGACACCAAACATGTTTCTATTGAACATCTGAATTGATTCTCTAGCTCCCTTATCTAGTCTCTGTACTTTCCAAATCTCTGTCTCCCCACCCCTACTTCCTGAGATTTCCTTGACTCCATCTACCCAAAATTCTACTAAATTGAGTTCTTTCCATGATATTCTATTTTTGTTGTATGAGGCACAGTCTTCTTCAAGTATATGAGAATATTATTTAAATATTTCTTAGCCAGACGTGGGGTGTACATTTATAATCCCAGGACTTGGGAGGGTGAGACAAGAGGATCAAAGGTTAGAGGCCAGCCTCAGCAATTTAGCAAGACCCTCAGAAACTCAGCATGATCTTGTTTCAAAATAAAAAATAAAATAAGGCTAGGGATATAGCTCAGAGGTAGAATATCCCTGGGTTCAATCCTAGTACCATAATTTTTTTTTTTTTTAAAGTTTCTGCCGGGCGTTGTGGTGCACACTTGCAATCCCCACTCTTGGGAGGCAGAGACAGGAGGATCGCACAGGTTCAAAGCCAGCCTCGCTGGCTTGAGACCCTGTTTCCAAATAAACATATATAAAATAGGTCTGGGAGTGTAGCCCAGAGGTAGAAGGGTTTCCAGGAACCTCAGTACCACCAAAAAAAAAAAAAAGTTTCTGAAGTTTTCTTCTGAGCTTGTATTATCTTTCTTACAGATTGCTTTTCCTGACTGTCTGTTTTAGTTCTTTTGTTCATACAGATCCTAGCCTTTCCTTGAAGGTCAACTGACCCTTGGTTATTAGCTGTTTATGTTAGCAGTGAGGCGCTAAAAAGTTAATTGGAAATTCCATGTGCACAAGGCAGCTCATCCACTGGTGAGTTTCACTTTAGGGAGAAGGAGCAGGGGACAATCCTGCTGGGCGTTCTGAAATTTCAGGTTGTGAAGGGTTTTTCTCTGATACCTGGGGTTTCTGCGAAGAAGCTTCTACTGACCTGCTTGCTTGGGAGGTAGATGCTGGGTGACTTAAACTTGGCTAATCTGGATGGAGGGGTGATTCGAAATGTTTAGCGAACGCCCTTGGTTTTAGCATCTGCTATACCCAATCCTCTGCCACCTGGAATCTGTGGGATAGGAATTCCCTCTAGTCAGTTTCTCCAAGCCTAATCCACAGCTGCAGGATAAATGCCCGCTGGAATCCAGCAGGGTTGGGGGCTGGGTCCCAGTTCATCTTCACCTGACTTTAGAGCCCCCAGAAGGCTGTATTTTTATTTTTATTTGGTGGTACTGGGGTTCCTGGAAGCCCTTCTACCTCCGGGCTACACTCCCAGACCTATTTTTACATTTTTATTTGGAGACAGGGTCTCCTAAGCCAGCGCGCGCGGCTGGCTTCAAACCTGTGCGATCCTCCTGTCTCTGCCTCCCAAGCGCGGGGATTACAAGCGTGCGCCACCACGCCTGGCAAAAGGCTGTATCTTACTTCATGCCTCTGGGCATCTGTTTTCTTGCTCAAGCATCTCTTCTCTTCTTCCCAAAATAAAATATCTTTTTTTTTTTTTGGTACTGTGGATTGAACCAAGCTACATCCAAGCTACACCCATTTATTCATTTATTTTTATGGGGCTGGATCCTGGGTATTGAACCCTGGGACACTCAACCTCCGAGCTATACCCTTAGCCCTCTTTTTTATTTTAATTTTGAAACAGGGTCTTGCGAGGTTGCTGAAAGTCTCACTACTTGCAGAGGCTGGCTATGAACCCGTGTTTCTCCTGTCTCAGCCTCCCAAGAACTGGGATTACAGGCATGTGCCACCACGCCTGGCTTATTTTGTATTTTGAAACGGGGTCTCGCTAAGTTGCTGAGGCTGGCTGTGAACCTGCGATCCTCCTGTCTTAGCCACTGAGTACTGGGATTACAGCTGTCCATCACTACATCCAGCTATGCTGAAATATCTTACTGGCTAATGATTTCTCTCTCTAGACTTTGTCCATGTGGGTCTTTATTTTTGTTTCTTTAGGAATCAAACCTAAGGGTACTCTACCACTGGGTTACATCAGTCTTTTATTGTTTTGTTTTGAGACAGAATCTGAGTTTGCCAAGGCTGGCCTTGAACTTGTAATCCTCCTGCCTCGGCCTCCTGAGTTGCTGGGCATACAGGCATGTGTCACTGTGCCTGGCTCCTTGTGGGCCTTTAACATATATATATATACTATTATGTATCTAGCAAATCTTGGGAAATGAAAATGTATAGCTAACCAGCTACTTGAACTGAGGCCTCTTCCTATGACAGATGAAGCCCGATATGAGTTGAATTATGTCCCCTTCAAAGAGACATGTTGAGGCCCTGAGCCTCAGTTCTCCAGAACGTGACGAAATAAGTCATATAGACAGAATGAGTGCAGATGAGGTGAGGTCAGGCTGGTGCGGGGTAAGTCCTGGACCCAATATGCCTGGGACACAGAGACACACTTGAATCTGTCATCCTCCTGTCTCAGCCTCCCAAGCACTGGGATTCCAGGCATTTGCTACCACACCCAGCTGCAGCATAGTCTTAAACACGTGGTTAAAGTTCCCTAAGGCGGGTTCACTGCTCCAGAAACACTGAAATAGTAAGCCCCTAGCACTAAAATTCCATTTGCTAGCCGGGCGTGGTGGCGCATGCTTGTAATCCCCACGTCTTGGGAGGCAGAGACAGGAGGATCGTGCAGGTTCGAAGCCAGCCACACGCGCTGGCTTAGGAGACCCTGTTTCCAAATAAAAATGTAAAAATAGGTCTGGGAGTGTAGCCCGGAGGTAGAAGGGCTTCCAGGAACCCCGGTTCCACAAAAAAAAAAAAAAAAAAAAAAATTCCATTTTCTATAGTGTCCTCAGATAAGAACGAATACTACGCTTGAGCTTAGCCAAAGGCTGAGAAGTGATTTTAACTTTTTAATCTATCTGGAATTTATCTAGGCATGCAGCCTGTGGTGAGACTATAAAACACACTCTTCTCACAAACAGCCAACCAAATTAGCCTCGCTTAATTTATCAAATGATCTTTCCATTCCTACTGAGATGCAAGGTCATCTTTATGCTTTGATGAATTTCCATGTCCATAAAGGTAAACTTCTGGGCTATTTGTCCCATCTACAGATCTGTTTATTTTTAAGCCACTAATTAAGTCACTGCTTCAATCACTGAAATATGTTTTCATATTTAGTACGGCAAGTTTCCACTTGCTGTAATCCTTTTTCAAAAACGTATTCTTATTTACTCTTCTAGAGAATTTTTAGAACTCATGTTCCAAAAGGAATCCTACTGAGGTTTTAGTTACAAATAGGCCAAGTATAAATTATACTAAGAAGAGCTGACATCTTTTCAAATTTCAGTTTCCATTCACAAAAATAAAGATTGTCTCTCCATGAATTCATCTGCTGTGTGTGTGTGTGTGTGTGTGTGTGTGTGTGTGTGTGTGTGTGTTTTACTGGGGACTGAACCCAGGGACATTCTACCTCTGATTTACTCCCAGCCATGTTTTGTTTTTTTTTAAACAGTGTCTCACTAGGTGGTGGATGGCCTAATTTGCTGAGGCTGGCCATGAACCTGTGATCCTTCTGTCTCAGCTTCCCAAGTACTGGAATTACCAGTATGTACCACCACACCTGGCTCCAAGTACTTTAAAAAAATATTTGTTGGTGTATTATAATTGTACATAATAGTCAGGCATGGTGGCACACAATCTGTAATCCCAGTTCCTAGAAGGCTGATGCAGGAGGATCACAGGTTCAAGGCCAACCTCAACAACTTAGTGAGAAAGTGTTTAAAAAAAAAACAAAAAACAAAAAAAGGGCTAGGTCTGGTGGTGCACACCTGTAATCCCAGTCCTTGGAAGGCTGAGACAGGAGGATCACAGGTTCGAAGCCAGCTTAGGCAAATTTAGTGAGGCTGTCAGCAACTTAGTGAGACTCTGTTTCCAAATTAAAAAAAAAAAAATTGGGCTGGAGGGGTGTAGCTTGGAGGTAGACTGCTCCTGGGTTCAATCCCTAGCACAACATAAAAAAGGGGGACTAGGAGTCTAGCTCAGAGGTAAAACACTTCTGGGTTGAATCCCCAGTATCAAAAAAAATTGCACATAATAGATGTATAGTGATCCGGCACACATCTACATAGCATCCTTTGGCCTGTTTCTTCCATCTCTCTCCTTCGTCTCTCTCCTGTTTCTTTGATGTCGCCTTTCTTTCCCTTTTCCTCTCTACTTTCTACCTATGAAAGAAAACACGAGAGCCTGACTCCCAAACATGTCTCTTCCTTATGTTGACCTTGCTTATGTGGGCCTTGTTCCCGTGGACTCCCCTGGGTTTGCACTCGGCAGCGGCGGGGTCTGGGCTGGTGCCATCGATGGGTGTGGGCAGGTCAGGGATGGCGAGGACTGTGGTGAAGGACAGAGTCGATTCTCCATATAAAGACATGCAGTTCTAATTTTTCAAAACCACAGTGTGGTCCAAACCAAACAAGTCCACAAAAAAATCCTGCCTCTGGGATGCCAGTTGGTGGCTGTCTCCTGCAGCGTGACCTCTATTTGCCCTCAGGTCCCCCTCCTCCCCTCAGTCCTGCCCGGTCCTCCAGGGCCACCTGCCCCTGAGGGTAGGCTCCACTTCCCTGCTTCAGGAGCGAGCGTTAGCGGGACTGCAAGCCACGGGCCGGCGCCCAGCTCTTTCCAGGGCCACTGGAGACAGTTAATCTGCTGTCCCGGGCTTTCCCCCTTCGTGGCATCCTCCGAGGCTGTGGTTGGCAGAGCGCCCACTCTTCCTGGGTCCAAGGAGAACTGAAACTCAGCAGTCGGGTCTGGATCATGTTTGATTCCTTCGGGCGCTTGGGAAACCCTAACTACTCATTGATGAGCGCTGCTGTCGGCAGCTGACGTGCCAACGACCCACACTCATCCCGAGCTGCCACAGAACTCAGAAGAGCAGGCAAGGAGGCCGGGTCTCCACCCTCAAGGGACCCGGCAGAGCTTCCAGGAGCGCAGAATCTGACTTTACGACTGACGCTTAGAGGAAGCTCTCAAAAACATATTTGGTGGTTGGCCGACAGGGAGTCTGCCATCCGGTTACCCCAAACAGCCACAGCAGACAAAAACAAGAGGCGGGCCAGCAAGAAGGATGAGGAGTGTCACGGGGCTGCAGGGACCTTGGTGGGGAGAACCCCGTGGCCTCTCACTGGGGACACGAGCGCTCTCCCCCTAAATAATGACGAGTGGCGTCGCCCTTCCCAAGGGAGAGAACAGTCACATTTTATCTTCATAAAAAGTCTACCACTTAGGGTTTCCTCATTTTATTCATTTTAGTATTGGGGACTGAACTACCTCTGAGCTATACCTCCAGTCCTATTTTAGTGTTTATTTAATTTTTAATTTTTTTCTTACCTTTGCTTGTTTCTTTGCGTTTCTTTTTGGACTGGAGGCTCAAACCCAAACCCAGGCCGGCTCGCTGGCAAGGCAAGCGCTGTGGCCTGAGCTACGTCCCAGCCCTTACCGTGTACTTTGAAATAGGGTCTGCTTGTCTCAGTTTCCCCAGTACCGAGATTACAGGTGTGCGCCATCACACCCAGCTGTTTGTCCTCGTTATAGAGATGACAAAATAGAGATGGAGAGAAATTAAATACCCTGCCCAAGATCACACAGTAGACATGCCCTGCAGAATGAACTGGAGTTCTGGTCTTTTTTTTTTTTTTTTTTTTTTTTTTCAGTACTGAGGATGGAACCCAGAGGCATTCTACCTCCAAGCTATACCCCAAGCCCTGTTTTTGATTCTTTATTTTGAAACAGGGTCTCATTGAGTTGTCTCAGCCTCCCAAAAGCTGGGATTCCAAGCATGCGCCACCACGCTCGACTCGGGTTCTGGTCTTTCACAGGAAGCTCAGTGTTCATTGCTGGGAAGTCTGAGGCAGGAATCCTGAAGAAGGAGGCAGGAAGCTGAATGGCCTCAACCACACAGGAGAAGCCGTGAGTTCATTTTTGTTCCTCTCACTGTGCTGGAGGCTAAGGAGGCAACAACTAATAAAGGAGAATTTTTTTTTTTTTTTTTATTCTGGGGATTGGACCAGGGGTGTTTTACCTCTGAGATATACTCCAACCCTATTTTATTTTGAAACAGGGTCTAAGTTGCTGAGACTGGCCTCAAACCTGAGATCCCCCTTTCACCACACCTGGCTAAGGCAGATTCTTTTTTGTGCATGTGGCACTGGAAATTGAACCCAGGGGTACTCTGCCTCTGAGATACATCCCCAGCATATTTTATTTATTTATTATTTATTTTTTGGTGGTACTGGGGGTGGAACCCAGAGGCTTTCTACCTCCAGGCAATACTCCCAGACCTATTTTACATTTTATTTTTTGAAAACAGGGTCTCACAGTTGCTGAGAGCCTCACTAAGTAGCTGAGGCTGGCTTCGAACCCGCGCGATCCTCCTGTCTCAGCTTCCCAAGCGCAGGGATTACAAGCGTGAGCCACCACGCCCGGCTTATTTTTATTTTTAAACAGTCTTGCTAGGTGGACGAGAGTCCCACTACTTGCTGAGGCTGTCCTCGAACCTGCAATCCTCCTGTCTCAGCCTCCCAAGTACCGAGATCACAAACATGCACCACCATGCCTGGCTAAGGCAGATTCTGAAGGCTCTCCTGGAGCACCCCCTGCTCCCATTCTGGCACTGGTGAGAAGAAGACAGCTAATGAGATCTCCCGCCGCTCCCCCCCCAAAAAAAATAAAAACACTACATACTCCTAGGCAGTAGCAAGTGTGAGGGCAACGCAGGAGCTGATGAGATGGAGGGCGCTAGAAGGGCTTCTTGGGGAAGGGAGCCCTTTATAAGGACGGGCAAACAGCAGGGTGCAGGGGCTCCAGAATGGGACCAGAGAGGCAGAAAGGCACTGAGTGGGCAGGAGCCTGGTGAGGGGCAGGGGCAGTCTCTGGACCACCTCGGGGTCACTCACAGAAGGTAGATTTCTTTTTTTTTTTTTTTTTTGCGGGTCTGGGGATGGAACCCAGGGGCATATGACCTCTGAGCTACCCCCCCTGCCCAACTTTATATTCTTTATTTTGAAACCGGGTCTCACTGAGTTGCAGAGGGCCTCACTAAGTAGCCGAGGCTGTCCGCGAACCGCAATCCTCCAGTCTCAGCCTCCCGAATGCTGGGATTACAAGCGTGCGCCACCACGCCCGGCTCTTTTTTTTTTTTTTTTTGGTGGTGGAACTCAGAGGCTTTCTACCTCCGGGCTATACTCCCAGACCTTTTTTATATTTTATTTGGAAACAGGGTCTCACTAAGTTGCTGAGAGCCTCACTAAGTAGCTGAGGCTGGCTTCGAACCCGTGTGATCCTCCTGTCTCAGCCTTCCAAGCACGGGGATTACAAGCGTGCGCCGCCACGCCTGGCGTGAAGGGAAATCTCATTCTAAGTGATTAGGGAGCCACTGGAAAGTTGTAAGCAAGACAGTGAAATGACCTGGGGTTTTGTTTGTTTTTTGGTAGTGGGCATTGAACCCAGGGAGGTTCTACCTCCAAGCTATACCCACAGCCCTTTTTATTTTTAATTTTGGAATAGTCTCACTAAATTGCTGAGGCTGGCCTAAACGTGTATTCCTCCCATCTTAGCCTCCCTAGAACTGGAATTATAGATGTGTGTGCACTGCTGTGTCTGAATGTCCGTTGTTTAAAAACTTGTCTGATTGCTTCGTAGAAGATGAACAGTAGGGAACTAAAAATTCTGATAGAAAGGGGAAAAACATTTAGAGCAACATTAAACTGACAAGATTGTGTTTTCCCCATCGAATGGTCTTGGCGTCTTGCTGCAAATCATTTGATCATATAGGTGAAGATTTGTTTCTGGACATACTGTTCCATCTCATTGCTCTCTATGTCTTTCTTTAAGCTGGTACCACACTGTTCTGATTACTATAGCTTTACAGTATGTTTTAAAAGTGGGAGTCTTATACTTTGTTCTTTTTTTCTGGCTACTCAGGGCCCCTTGGGACTTCATATAAATTTTGGAATGGATTTTTTTGTTTTTATGTAAAAAAAGTCATTGAGATTTTGATAGGGATGGCATTAAATCTAGAGATTGCTTTGGATAATTTGACATCTTAAAAATATCAAAGCTTCCAACCCAAGAACATGGTTATGTTTCCACTTATTTGTGTCTTTAATTTCTTTCTTTCTTTCTTTCTTTCTTTCTTTCTTTCTTTCTTTCTTTTTCTTTCTTTCTTTCTCTCTTTCTTTCTTTCTTTCTTTCTTTCTTTCTTTCTTTCTTTTCTTTCTTTCTTTCTTTTTGCGGGTCTGGGGATGGAACCCAGAGGCATTTGACCTCCGAGCTACCCCGCCTGCCCTACTTTTTATTCTTTATTTTGAAACAGGGTCTCACTGAGTTGCAGAGGGCCTCACTAAGTAGCTGAGGCTGTCCGCGAACCGCGATCCTCCAGTCTCAGCCTCCTGAATGCTGGGATTACAAGTGTACGCCACCACGCCCAGCTATGTGTTTTTAATTTCTTGCAGAATTTTTTTGTAGTTTTCATGGTACAAGTTTTCACCTCCTTGGTGAAGTATTTTAACCAAGGAATTTTAATTTATTGTGTTTTTGTTTTGTTTTGGTTTGTTTTGTTTTGGTATGTTTGTTTATTTGGTGGTGCTGGGGATGGGACCCAGGGGCTTTCTACCTCCGGGCTATACTCCTAGATCTATTTTGTATTTTATTTGGAAACAGGGTCTCATTAAGTTGCTGAGAGCCTCACTAAGTAGCTGAGGCTGGCTTCGAACCTGTGCGATCCTCCTGTCTCAGCCTCCCAAGCGCGGGGATTACAAGCGTGTGCCACCATGCCCGGCTTACTTTATTGTTTTTTAAAATTCTTTTTGGTGCCATTTTAAGTGAAACTCTTTTTTTAAATTTTCCTTTTCAAATTATTCATTTCAAATAGAAATGCAACCGATTTTTATGTGTTGACTTTGTATCTTGTTACTTTGTATTGGTTCCTTTTAGCCTTGGTTTGTTGAAACTTAGTTTATTTTCACCATAAAAGTGTATTGGATTTTCTCAAATACTTTTTCTTCACCAATTGAGATAATCATATGGGTTTTTTTTTTTTCCCTCTCCTTTCATTCTGTTACTGTGGTATATAACAGTAATTAGTTTTCACATGCCAAACCATCCTTGCATTCCAGTAACGGGTCCCACTTGGTAATGGTAAACAATCTTTTTTGTAAATGTGATACTAGAGATTGAGTGGAGGGGCATTCTATCTTCAAGCCACACCCCAGCCCTTTCCCTTTTTGTTTTGGCACAGGGTCTTACTAGGTTGTTGAGAGTCTCTCTACATTGCTGAGGCTGTCCTTGAACCTGTGATCTTTCTGTCTCAGCTTCCCAAGTACTGGGATTACAGGCATGTGCCACCACAGTAAACAATTCTTCTAATGTACTACAGGATTTTGTTTGCTAATATTTTGTTGAGGATTTCTGCATCAATGTTCATAAGGAACACTGGTCTGTAGTCTTTTTTCTCCTTACAGTATCTGTGTCTGATTCTCATATTAGAGTAATGCTGGCCTTATCATAGAATGAGTTAAGAAATTGAACCCAGGGGCATTCTACCTCTGAACTATACCCTCAGCTCTATTTTATTTTTTATTTAGAAAGAAGGTGTCACTAAGTTGCTGAGGTTAGCTTTGAAGCTGCAATCCTCCTATCTCAGTACCCAAGTACTGGGATTACAGGCCTATACTACCACTCTCGGCTTTCAATTTTTTGGAAAAGTTTGAGAAGGAATGTATTCCAATGCCTTTTGAAAGAGGTAAAATTGTGTGCTTATTATTTAATTTCAGTCAAATCAGAAATTAGTGGCACATTCTACTTAGGGAGGTTTAATAGGTGCAAACTTAATATTCCATTAAATTCCATAGACTGAGCCAAGCATAGTGGCATATGCCTGTAATCCCAGGTACTCAAGAGGCTGAGGAAGGAAGATTCCAAGTTCAAGGCCAACCTGGGCAACTTAGTGAGACCCTGTCTCAAAATAAAGAATAGCACATTAAAAAAAAAAGAAGAAGGCCGGGCGTGGTGGCGCACGCTTGTAATCCCTGCGCTTGGGAGGCAGAGACAGGAGGATCGCGCAGGTTCGAAGCCAGCCGCGCGCGCTGGCTTAGGAGACCCTGTTTCCAAAAATGAAAATGTAAAAATAGGTCTGGGAGTGTAGCCCGGAGGTAGAAGGGCTTCCAGGAACCCCAGTACCACCAAAAAAAAAAAAAAAAAAAAAAAAAAAAAAGAAGAAGAAGAAGAATGCACGCCTGTAATCCCAGTACTTGGGAGGCTGAGACAAGAGGATCACAGGTTCAGAGACAGCCTCCACAACATAGTGAGACTCTCAGCAACCTAGCAAGACACTGCCTCCAAACAAAAAATAAGAAGGGATTGGGTGTATCTCAGAGATAGGATGCCCCTGGATATTAGGTTCCCAGTATCACCAAACAAAACGGGGCTAGGGGATATAGCTCCATGGTAGAGTGCCCCTGGGTTCAATCCCCAGTACCACAAAAAAGAAAGAAAGAAAGAAAGAAAGAAAGAAAGAAAGAAAGAAAGAAAGAAAGAAGAGAATTCCATATACTGTAAAGGACATTATTTAAAACAACAACAACAACCCTCTCTGAAATGACACATAACCCGAATGAGAGTCATCACCAAACACTGTAGATTATACTTCTCTCATATCTGTGTTTTTCCCCTACTACTGTCTGTGTTTGTGTCTTCTACATGGTCTCTGTCTTCCTATCAGGATCACATACCATCTGTAGCAATATCCTCCTAGGAAAGCTCCAGAATTCCCTCCAAACTGTTAGTGTGCTATGGGTATGATGAATAAAAGTACATCCTGTGTTGTCATGAAAGACCATTAGGTTAACGATATTTTAATATTGTGAGTTTTGATGTCCTCTGTCAATAAACTGTCTCCAAATTTTTTTTGGGGGGGTGGATACTGGGAATTGAACCCAGAGGCATTCTACCTCTGAGCTATACCTCCAGCCCTATTTAATTTTTGTTTTGAAACAGGGTCTCACTAGGTTGCTGAGGCTATTCTCAAACCTGCAATCCTCCATCCATCTCAGCCTCCCAAGTACTGGGATTACAGGCATGTGTCACCATGCCCAGCTATCCCTAAGGTTTTATAATGACCACCCAATGAGTCCCAGTGAGTCCAAGAGAGATCCTAGAGAAGAGAGCAGGTGGGCCTTTGTCCCCAGGGCAGCCCCAGGATGCCATCGGGATCAGCATGTGCGGAATTCCAGTCCAGGTCTGGAATCTGAGGCCACTGTGTCCTGGCCTCTCTGTCTGCAGTTGGCTCTTTACCAGGAAAGACCCCAGGGCCCCACCCCTCATCCCCTGCTGCTTGTCCACCAGTACTTGAGAGGCAGTGATCCTAGGCGGGGAGCTTCTCTTATGGTGGGCTCTCCACCTGGCCCCTGGTTTGGGGGTCAGAGCACTTAGTTACACCTCTTTATACAGCTCTCCTGAGCTTGGCAGGAGGGGCACACTCATCTGACGTCACTCTCCATGACAGGAGATATTTTTAAACAGAGACAAGAAGTTATTATCAAGAAATGACTGCCTGGCAACAGAGATCTAAACTCTGAACCCAAGCCAATGTGGCACGCCCGGGAAGAACATCTGGCAGCTCCATAATTAAAACACTGACACCACACGGTAGCCCTGCTCCCTGGTATAACTACGCTCTTCTTTAGAGAAGAAATTAAAAGTTATTTTTTCCCTCCTCTGTTCAGACATAACATCACCAACATAGCTCCTTAAATAATCTGTGCTGGGAAGCTATATTTAGTGACTGTTTGGCCCTCAAAATGAGCCTGATTTCCTGTGGCAAGAAGTTCTCAGCAACAGGAGAGAGGCCAGGAGCGCTCTGAGGCCCTGACAAACAGCTTGAAAGCCTGAGATGTTCAAACGGAGTCAGGAAAGGAGCGAGCTGCTTTTTCTGGATAAGTGAGTATTACCCGAGACGGCGGGAAAAATAACAAAAGGGCGAGCTTAATCTGAACAGTTCCAAGTTATCCTGGAGAACACCTTGTCAGGGGGCAACAGTGTGGCCAATAATCCTACATGGTACGCAGAGAGTCTTCATTCAGAGAGGCGGAAGACAGCCATCCATCATCCACCCAGTCAGGTGCTCACCATTCACTACTCGGCGGCTTGCTTACCATACATTCAGTCATTCATTCACCCAATCACTCACTCATAGTCCAATCACTCATTCATGCAGTCAGCCCTTCCTGCATTCATCCACTCACTCCTTCATTCAACCACTCATTCATTCACTCAACACGTGTCCTTGATGGACCTGTGCACAAAATCAAAGGTTCTACAGGAGCTCTGGGTCCTGGGGCAGACACAACACACAAGCACAGGACGGGGAGGCCATCCCTAGAGAGGGTCCTGGGAGGGGTACAAAGTACGTGCCCTAAGAAACCAGGAGGGCGGTGGGCTTCCAGTGGGGGATTAGGGAAGGCTTGGGGCTGGGAGACAATAGCCACTCGTCCTGGCTGCTGCTCTGGACCACCATTCCACTCACTCAGTAAGCCCAGACATTAGTACAATGTCCTGTATTACAGCCAGTAACGTTCCCCAGGGCTCTGCAAGATAAATAAGGGGGGAAAATGGAGCTGGGATAATATTGTCTGACAGCAAAGTCTTCCAGTCTCCACAATGCGAAGAATCAGCTCTGTTTCTGCCTCTGTGGCTTGGGACGGAGAAGCAGATGCTCTGGGGCAGAGACTGGCCTGGTCCATCCTGTTCATCCTGACACAGCCTGGACCGTTCACACTTGCCCTCCTCCAAAACCCCCTGCCTGGCCTGGCTGCAAATGTGGGCCTCTGGCATCCCCAGGGATGAAAGACCCCATGGGGACAGGGGAATGCACATTTACTTAGCCTTAACTCAGGGTTTGCCAAGGAATGTACCATTCTTTTTTTTTCTTTTTAACATTTTTAGTTTGAGATAATTTTAGATCTTCAGAAGAGTTGCAAAAATAGTGCAGAGTTCCCGTACACCCTTCGCCCAGCTTCCCCTTCTATATTAACATCTTATATAACCACAAGAGTCACCCAAACTAAAAACTCTTTTTAGTATAACGCTATTAACGATACTACAGAATGAATCTGGATTTCACCAGTAATTCCACTACTCTCTTCTTTCTGTTTCAAGATGCTGGATCTCACCTTGTGTTAACTATCACATCTTCTTATGCCCTTCCTGGTCTTTCTTGACCTCAACACTTCTCTCTCTCTCTCTCTCTCTCTCTCTCTCTCTCTCTCTCTCTCTCTCTTTCTTTCTTGTGGTGGTACTGGGGATGACTCAAGGGCATTTTATCTCCAAGCTACATCTCCAGTGTTGTTGTTTTTTTTTTTTTTTTTTTTTTAACAGGTCTGGGGATGGAACCCAGGGAATTCTACCTCCAAGCTATACCCCCTGCCCTATTTTTTATTCGTTATTTTGAGACAGGGTCTCATTAAGTTGCGGAGGGCCTCACTAAGTAGCTGAGGCTGTCTGTTGAACAGTCATCCTCCAGTCTCCACCTCCCAAATGCTGGGATTACAAGCATGCACCACCATGCCCGGCCCCCAGTGCTATTTCTTATTCCTTATTTTGAAACAGGGTGTCACTAAGTTTCAGAGGGCCTTATTAAGTAACTGAGGCTGGCCATGAACCCTAATCCTCATGTCTCAGCCTCCCAAGTGCTGGGATTACAAGTGTGCACCACCACATCTGGCTTCCTTCCTTCCTTCCTTCCTTCCTTCCTTCCTTCCTTCCTTCCTTCCTTTATTTATTTTTGTGAGTCTGGGGATGGAACCCAGGGGCATTCAACCTCCGAGCTATACCCCCTGCCCTATTTTTTATTCTTTATTTTGAAACAGGGTCTCACTAAGTTACGGAGGGCCTCACTAAGTGGCTGAAGCTGTCCGCGAACCATGATCCTCTGGTCTCAGCCTCCCGAATGCTGGGATTACAAGGTGTACCACCACACCCGGCTTATAAAGTAACTATTTTCTTGAGTATATATATTGATGTGTAGTGATCTTTTTATAAAAATTTTAAAAGTGTTTTGAACATTGCTAAATAAAAGGCTATTTTTAGAACCCTGATGCAGTAACCAGTCTGCCTATTTCCTTGATAATATATCAAGACAGCAAGTATTTCCTCTATTCCTCTGACGTGCAGGGTCTTGAATGGATGATAATCAAAAAGAGAATGGAGGAAGTTAGAAACATAACTGACCTTATCATTGGTCTTCGATATGTTGTAAGATTGCTTAGTATTTATTTATTTATTTATTTTGGTGGTACTGGGGGTGGAACCCAGAGGCTTTCTACCTCTGGGCTATACTCCCAGACCTATTTTATATCTTATTTGGAAACAGGATCTCACTAAGTTGCTGAGAGTATCAATAAGTAGCTGAGGCTGGCTTCGAACCTGTGTGATCCTCCTGTCTCAGCCTCCCAAGCGCGGGGATTATAAGCGTGTGCCACCATGCCTGGCTTTGCTTAGTATTTAGAAAAATGACTACAGATACCAGTTGGTTTTTTACTTTTCAGACTTATGCATTATCCCTTTACATTAGTGTTTCTCAAAGTGCTTAAGATGCAGATTACTGAGCATCTCTTCTCCCACCCCCAGAAAGTGTGGGTCTTGGGTACAGCAGAGAATCTGTGTGCACCACCACATGTGGCTGACAGCAATATTTTTCTTGAGGAGTACAAGACAGGTATTTTGTAGGACATCCGTTCATGTGAATTTTCCTAACATTTTCTCATCATGTGGCCGAGGTTATTCACTTTGGGCAAGAAAACCATAAAGGTGATGAGCCTAGCTCAGGACACCACAGTGGGCCATTCCTTTTTTGGGGGGTGGGTACTGGGGATTGAACCCAGGGGTATTCCACCTGTAAGCTACATCTTGCTTTATTTATTTATTTATTTATTTATTTATTTATTTATTTGAAACAGGGTCTCATTATGTTGCTGAGGGCCTAAGTTGCTGAGGTTGGCTTTGAACCTGTGGTCCTCCTGTCTCAGCCTCCCAAGTACAGGAATTAAAAGTATGCACCACCACGCCTGGCTAGACCTTTCTTTTTTTTTTTTTTTTTTTTTTTTGGTGGTACTGGGGTTCCTGGAAGCCCTTCTTCCTCCGGGCTACACTCCCAGACCTATTTTATATTTTTGAAACAGGGTCTCTTACGCCAGCACGGCTGGCTTCGAACCTGCACAATCCTCCTGTCTCCGCCTCCCAGGCGCCGGGATTACAAGCGTGCGCCACCACGCCCGGCTAGACCTTTCTAATACATGCTAAGCTGCTATTCCCCTTCGTTTGTAGCTTAAGGTAATTCATCGTGACCTATTTTGAATGTAGAAAGTTGAATGTAGATGGTTAATCTCTCTAGCCATTCCTGTGTGATTCTAAAGCCAAGGAATAGTAAAGATGGTAGTTAAGATTTACTGAGCGCCAACTGTGTGCCTGGTGCAGTGCTTCACCTTTTACATATAATGTATATCATTCAAATTCTTTCCACAACATAATGAGATAGGTACCCTGGGGCACAATCCTTTATCCCCAATTCCTGGGGCCAGATGTGTTTGAGAACTTAGAATTTGAGGGTCTTGGCAACACCTTCAAATCAAGCACAGTAATCTTTTCTGTGGTATAGGGTATGAGTCTGCATCCTAAAATGGCACATGATAAAGATGGATACGCCTATAATCCCAGTTCTTGGGAGGCTGAAACAAGATTACAGGTTCTAGGTTAGCTTCAGAATAAATTAATATAAAGATATGTTTGAGCCGGGCGTGGTGGCGCACGCTCGTAATTCCCGCGCTTGGGAGGCGGAGACAGGAGGATCGCGCAGGTTCGAAGCCAGCCGCGCTGGCTTAAGAGACCCTGTTTCCAAATAAAAATGTAAAAATAGGTCTGGGAGTGTAGCCCGGAGGTAGAAGGGCTTCCAGGAACCCCAGTACCCCTCCCCCCCAAAAAAGAGATATGTTTGTGTTTTTTTCTGCCTGTGTGTGTGGTGGGGGAGGCTAGTACTAGGGATAGAACTCAGTGGTATTCTACCTCTGAGCTATAGGTTCAAACCTTTTATTTATTTTTATTTTATTTTATTTTTTATTTTTTTGGTGGTACTGGGGGTGGAACTCAGAGGCTTTCTACCTCCAGGCTATACTCCCAGACCTATTTTCTACTTTTATTTGGAAACAGGGTCTCACTAAGTTGCTGAGAGCCTCACTCAGTAGCTGAGGCTGGCTTCAAACCCACGCGATCCTCCTGTCTCGGCCTCCCAAGCGCGGGGATTACAAGCGTGCGCCACCACGCCCGGCTATCAAACCTTTTATTTATTTTTAATTAATTAATTCTACAGTATTGGTGATTGAACCCAGGGACATTCTACTTCCAAGCTACACCCCCAGCCCTATTTTTTATTCTTTATATTGAAACAGGATCTCACTAAATTGCAGAGGTCCTCACTAAATAGCTGAGGCTGTCCGCGAATCGCGATCCTCCGGTCTCAGCCTCCTGAATGCTGGGATTACAAGCGTGCACCACCACGCCCGGCTTGTATTCTTTATTTTGAAACAGGGTCTCACTAAGTTACAGAGAGCCTTACTGAGTAGCTGAGGCTGTCTGTGAACCACGATCCTCTGGTCTCAGCCTCCCAAATGCTGAGATTATAAGCATGCGCCACCATGCCTGGCTAACTTTTGTTTTGAAACAGTATCTTGCTAGATTGATGACAGTCTCACTACATTGCTAATGCTGTCTTCAAACCTGCGATCCTCCTGTCTCAGCCTCCCAAACACGGATTACAGGCATGTGCTACCATGCCTGGCTTCGATCCAAACTTCTTATGGTCCTATAAACACCTTTAGCCTCTTCTCCTTTCCTTTCCCCTCTTCCTCCTCCTTCTTTTTGAAACAGGGTCTTTCTAAGTTGCTGAGGCTGGTCTCAACCTGCGATCGATTCTCCTGTCTCAGCCTCCCAAGGACTGGTTCTTCCTTTTAGGTAGAAGCATCTGATTCCTGAGTGTGGATGGTGAAGCGTCCTTTTCTTTGCCCCATAGTTATTTTCCAGTTTGGAGATTTGAGAAGAAAGACTCAGACTGCAATAATCATCACCTACTTATGTCATTTTAATGATTCCTGACTTAGAAAGCCCCTGACCATCTGGACTGTCATTGGACACCAGGATGATGGAAATGATGGAGCGCCTATTGCACTGAGCGGCAGTGTACTGGAGGGAGAGCTGTGTATCAGCGCGAAATCCACTAACAGCCCTGCAAACCAAGGCACTAGGTTGATCCGAGATGAACAAAACACTGTGTAGAAAAGGAGAAGATATGCAAGTCCACTGGGGGCTTGGCTGCCCCTGGCATTTATAGTTGAAACCACAGAGTAGAAATGAACGTTATGTTTTCCCTTCTGCAGTGGCAGGTTCATAATAACTACACACCAAAGCAGTTAGAACGATTAGCTGGTTCTTCTAAGAAGCCGGAATGGCTGGAGAGTGGGAAAGAGGTAGGTTGAGAGATTGCTGCTTTTTGGTCACAGACAGAACCATGTGACTTTTGTAACTACGAACATGTATAGCTTTAATGAAAATTACAAATCTAAGGTAAAAAAAAAAATCAAGGTCACTCAATTGGTAATGGGCAGAGTCAGGGTTCAAATTCCTGACTTTTTTTTTTTTAAACCCAAAGGCATTCTACCTCCAAGTTATACCCCCAGCCCAATTTTCTTTCTAATTTCTAAGTTATGGAAAGCCTCACTAAGTAGCTGAGGCTGGCTGCTAACCTGCGATCCTCCTGTTTCAGCCTCCCAAGTACTGGGATAACAAGCATGCACCACCATGCCCAGCTTAAGACTCTTGACTTGTGACTTGGAGCCCACGTTCAGCCCAGCCCAGCCCAGCCTGGCTTCACTGGGTGATTCTCCCAGGAGGCGATCCTCCCCATGCTCTAGTTGCCAAGTCTGAGCTGGCTTTGTGCTACAATGTCTTTCCTGAAGCCACAGATCCAGAGACACATAGGTTCCTCCATGCATGAGAACAACAGTAAAGAGGTGCTAATTCTGAACAAGAGGAAGGGCACTGTATCAAACACTTTTTATGAGTCATGTCACTGAATCCTCTCCACAACCCTAGGAGACAGCTATTTTTATTACTGTTGATGTTCTTTCAAGGAATCTCTACTAAACCAATTTAGATGAACCTATGCCCATATCGTCTGGCTGGTACCCACAGAGGCCAATGTCTGGATCCAGAACCCAGGCTCAGAACCTGCACAGAATCTTGGGACTCAATCTGGACCCGAGCCCAAGGCTGGGTCTCCCTTCAATTTGGGCTGACTTGCCCTATAGACCCTGGGCAGGTTCTTTTTTTTCTTTTTTTCTTTGGTGTTGCTGGAGATTGAATCCAGGGGCATTCTACTCCTGAGCTATACCCCCACAGCCTGATTTTTTATTCTTTATTTTGAAACAGGGTCTCACTAAGTTGCAGAGGGCCTCACTAAGTAGCTGAGGCTGCCCGTGAACCACGATCCTCCTGTCTCAGCCTCCCAAATGCTAGGATTACAAGTGTGCACCACTATTCCTGGCTATTTTCTTCTTTTTAATACACAATTTCCTTTAAGAAATTGGATTGAATCGAAATCTACATTTCAGATAATGCCAGGAACTAGCAGGTTAAGGTGTATGAGTGCATGAAGCTGGTGGAACTCAGGAGTGGTGGGGACTCTGATGGACCAAATTGTTTGTGTACAAGCTACAGGTTTCAAGTTTATTTTTAAAATGTAAGGAGGGATGGGGGCATAGCTCAGTGGTTGAGTGCTTACCTGGTATGTGTGAGGCCCTGGGTTTAATCCTAGCATAGGAAAAATAAGTAAGAAAGAAACAAAAAAACATTCCCACAGCTGCCAATTTGCAACTGCTTACTAAAGAATCTCTCAGCAGGCGTGGTAGTGCACATCAGGAACTCTAGTACTTGGGAAGCATCCCAGCATTTGGGATGCCTGTAATCTCAGTACTTGGAGTATAGGAGGATCTGCAGGTTCGAGGCCAGCCTCAGCAACTTCGCGAGACCCTCATTAACTCAGAGAGACCTTGTTTTAAAATTAAATCAAGCAGGGCGTGGTGGCGCACTCTTGTAATCCCCGCGCTTGGGAGGTGGAGACAGGAGGATCGCACAGGCTCGAAGCCAGCCGCGCTGGCTTAAGAGACCCTGTTTCCAAATAAAAATATATAAAATAGGTCTGGGAGTGTAGCCCGGAGGTAGAAGGGTTTTCAAGAAGCCCAGTACCACCAATAAATAAATAAATAAATAAATAAATAAATAAGAAAGCCAGGAGGCGTGGTGGTACATGTTTGTAATTCCAGTACTTAAGAGGCTGAGATAGAAAGTTCACAGGCTCTTGGCCAGCCTCAGCCACTTAGTGAGGCCCGCCACAAATTAGTGAGATCCTGTTTCAAAAATAAAAAATAAAATAGGGCTGGGGATATTCAGAGTTAGAATGCCCCTGGGTTAAATCCCCAGTACCACAAAAATAAGTAAATAAGTAAGTAAATAAACAAATAAATGGGGTCTGGGGGTATATGTCAGAGACAGAATACCCTTGAGTTCGATCCCCAGTAACACACACACACACACACACACACACACACACACACACACTCACTCATATCCTTTCCCACTCATATCCTTTCTAAGCTAAAATAGGTTTAGTAGTTTGAATCACAGGTTTAACTGCAATGACATCATATTAAGACACTCCATGTAGATCTCTGATTTAGCATCAAGAGGTATTTCAAAATTATTTTTGTTGTATGTTACAAGCCAGGCTAATGGGCAAACACTGAAAGGCCAGGATAGGAAGATACCCCCAAATGTGTGCAGTGCTCAGCCTGGAAGCTGTACCTGGCAGCCCTAAATTGAGGGGAGTAGATGACCTCTGGACAGAAGTGACCATGTGCAAAGGCTTCTTCACCGGGTAAGTTCTCTGAGTGGGAACCCTGGGAGGCTAGTTCATCTGTAGGGCACAGGCCCATTGAAACTACCCACTTCCAGGCGGGGTGTAACTCAGTGGTGGGGTACTTGCCTAGCACGCACGGGGCCCAGGGTTCCATCCCAGCACTCACTGCAAAAAAAGAGCCAATAAATTGTGTGCAACCAAGGACAGGACTCATGGAGGAGGGACAGCCAAACAGTTCAATATCCAAAGCGGAGTGAAAACTCGGACAACAGCAATGAGTGATGAGGGCCAGGAGGTGCCAAAGGCAGTGGACTGGGCAGGGCCACTTCAGCAGAGTGGCTGTCAGTGTTCCTGACAGGCTGCTACTTCTTTTTTTTTTTTTCTTTTTGGTGGTACTGGGGATTGAATCTAGGGGCATTCAACCTCTGAGCTATATCCCCGGCCCTTTTTATTTTTTATTTTGAAACAGGTTCTCACGAGGTTGCTTAAAGTCTCTCTCCGTTACTGAGGAGGTCCTTGAACCTGCAATCCTCCTGTCTTAGCCTCCCAAGTACTGGGATACCACCACGCCCGGCCCAGGCTGCTTCAGAGCCATTGAGACAAGGTTCAACCCTACCTAGGGAGAGCAGGGATCGGGGCAGGACAGAGAGAATCACAGTACTGTAGTTTATCCATTTATTTTTTTATTATTATTTTTTTATGGGTCTGGGGATGGAACCCAGGGGCATTCGACCTCCGAGCTACAACCCCTGCTCTATTTTTTATTCTTTATTTTGAAACAGAGTCTCACTAAGCCGCAAAGAAACTCACTAAGTAGCTGAGGCTGACCAAGAACTGCCATCCTCCTATCTCAGCCTCCCAAATGCTGGGATTACAAGTGTGCGCCACCACTCCCGGCTTACAGTACTGTAGTTAGACCGGAGCTGACTCTTAAACATCCATGTGTTAAAGGTTTGTCCTCAGCTTGGTGCATGGGAGGAGGTGGGGGCTAGTGACTCACATCACTGGAGGTGTTGCCTCGAAGGGGATTGTGGGATCCTGGTCTCTTTCTCTTTTTTCCTACTTCCTATGTTGCTACAGGCCCAAAGCAATGGGGCCAACCAACCATGGGTTAAAACCTCAAACCTTTTCTCTTTATAATTTGATTATATCTCTAGTATTTGTTACAATAACTGAGAGTTGACTAAAAAAGCAGCTTGGAAAAAGCAAGGCTTCCTAATCTAACTCTTTTTTTCTTTCTTTCTTCCTTTTTTATTTTTTGGTACTGGATATTGAACCTCAGGGCATTCTACCTCCAATTTATACCCCCAGCCTTGTTTTATTTTTTATTTTGAAACAGGGTTTCACTAAATTACTGAACGCCTCGCTAAATTGTTGAGGTTGTGTCTGAACCTGTGATCTTCCCATCTCAGCCTCCCAAGTACTGGAATTATAGGCATATGCCAGCATGCCCAACTGGCATCCTAATTTTTTTTTCAGTACTGGGGATGGAATCCAGAGGCTTTCTACCTCTGAGCTATACCCCCAGCCCAATTTTTTTTTTTTTTTTTTTTGGTGGTACTGGGGTTCCCGGAAGCCCTTCTACCTCCAGGCTACACTCCCAGACCTATTTTTACATTTTTATTTGGAAACAGGGTCTCCTAAGCCAGCGCGCGCGGCTGGCTTCGAACCTGTGATCCTCCTGTCTCAGCCTCCCAAATATTGAGATAACAGGCATGTACCAGCACACTTGCCTGATACCCATTTATTTTTATAAGTATAGTTCTGTAGGTTGGAAGGCCAACAGGGGTCTCAGTGGGCTAAGGTGAGGCCATCTTCCTTCCCAAAAGTTCAAGAAGAATTTGCTTCCTAAGTCAGGCTGTTGGTAAAATCCAGTCCCCTGTAGTCCCAGGTCTGAGGCCCCGCTCGTTGCTGGTTCTCAGCCATAGGCCACCCTGGGCTCTGGAGGCCGCTGTCTGGTCACTGCACAAGGATCCTACATCCCAGAGGCAGCAAGAGCAGCAGCAGTACTCTCAGGCTGTGTGTGTAAGGCATGTATGAAGCGTAAATGAATGTCAACGTCGTGTTTAGACTTGAGTCCCATCCCCAAGACATCTCACTATGCATACACAAACATTCTAAAATCGGAAAGAATCCTTCTCGTGCTTGGAATTCCTCTTGTGCTTACAGATAGAGAAGGTTCTCTGCCTCTAAAGGCCTGTGTGATGAAAATGAGCTCACCTATATGATACTCTGTTTTCGGGTCCTTAATTACACCTGTGGAGTCGCCTACCGTGAGTAAAAATGCACAGGTTCCACTGTGAGACTGTGCGTATGTTGGAGGAGGGGCATCACTCTACCATCTCGTCCCATTCCAAGCTTCTCAGCCACTCGGGGAACACGCAGCAGGAACGCCAGCCAGCTCCTGGTCCACTGCGGCTGCGCATGAAGCCGCCCTCTGCAAATACGTCCCTCCCACTAGACTCTCCACTCTACACGCACTCAGCTTCAGCCCACCAGTGCTGCCGAAACCTCTGCGTTAGCTCGATGTGAAAGAGATCACGCGTGTTCACCTGAGCGCCGGGCACCTGCCTTGGAGCAGACGCTGGGCCTGTTCTGTTTTTTGGATAAAGCATCATATGCGATCAGACCCTTACCAGGCGTTGTTAGCTCACTTGGTAAACATTTACTGAGGTCCGACTGTGTGCTCAGCATTGTTCTTGGGGTGAAGTGGGGGAGGCCTACAAAGAATGCTAAGCTATGGGGAAGCTCACAGTTGGGTATGGGACAGAGAGCCAGGTAAACAAAATGCAGGGGCGGCAAAAAATAACACAGCAAATGATTTGTGAGCTATGTGTGTAGGGTGTGTATGAAGCGTCATGCGAATTTCCTATTTAGACTCGGGTCCCATCCCCGAGACATCTCACTCTGAATGTGCAAATATTCCCAAATCCCAAACACTCTGGTCTCAAGCATTCTGGATGAGGGACACTCAATCCGTACAACCAAATAAATCTAATAAATCTGCCTGAAAGTCTAAAGAAAACTTCCCAGAGGAGGGCATATCTGGGACTTAAAGGATGAGGAAGAGCAGGGCAGGCGGTGTGGTGGTACACATCTGTAATCTCAGTACCTGGGAGGCTGAGACGGGAGGATCACAGGTTCCAGGCTGGTCTCAGCAACTTAGAGAGGATCTCTGCAACTTAGTGAGATATTGCTTCAAAAAAAGAATAATAAAAATAGGCATGGGGTGTAATTTGGAGGTCAGATGGCTCTGGGTTCTACCTCCGGTACAAAAAAGTACAAAAAAAAAAAAAAGTTAAGAGTTTGGCAGAGAGACAAAGTGGGAGAGGCATCCCGGGGAAGGGAGGCAGCGGGCTGAGCAGGGCAAGCTGTCAGGCTCAGCGGGACTTAGCCGCAGGGAAGGAAGCGGCAGGACCAGAGGTCTGATGAGCTTTGGCTCTGGGCCGTGTGAAAGTGCTTGGGTTTCAGCTGAGAGTAACATAGAACAAACAAAATTTTTGTTTATTTTGATGCTGGGGATTGAACCCAGGAGCATTCTACAACTGATCTATTTCTCCATCCCTTTTTATTATTTATTTTTAATTTTGTGGTACTGGGGGTAGAACCCAGGGGCTTTTCTATCTCCGGGCTATACTCCCAGACCTATTTTATACTTTATTTGGAAACAGGGTCTCACTAAGTTACTGAGAGCCTCACTCAGTAGCTGAGGCTGGCTTCCAACCTGTGAGATCCTCCTGTCTCAGCCTCTCAAGCACTGGGATTACAAGCGCGCGCCACCACGCCCGGCTCCCTTTTTATTTTTTATTTTGAGATAGGGTCCTGCAAAATTGCTCAGGCTGGCCTCAAACTTTCAATCCTCCTCCCTCAGTCTCCCAAGGAGCTTGTATTACAGGCCTGTGTCATCACGCTCAGTGAACAAACGGTTTTTAAAAATGCAGAGCGGCGTGGTGGCGCACACTTGTAATCCCAGCATTCGGGAGGCTGAGACAGGAGGATCACAGTTTGCAGACAGCCTCAGCTACTTAGTGAGGTCCTCCGCAACTCAGTGAGACCCTGTTTCAAAATAAAGAATAAGAAATAGGGCTGGAGGTGTAGCTCGGTGGTAGAATGCCCTGGGTTCCATCCCCAGTACCGGAAAAAAAAAAAAAAATGCAGGGTGAAACAAGAAGCAATTGGCCTTTTAGAAAGAACCCTGGGTGCCAGGAGTGGTGGTGCATGCCTGTAATCTCAGTACATGAGAGAATGAAACAGGATGATCCCAGGTTCATAGCCAGCCTCAGCAACTTCGCGAGGCTCTCAGCAACTTTGTGAGACCCTGTTTCCAGGCATCGTGGCCCATGCTCGTAACCCTAGAATTTGGGAGACTGAGGCAGGAGGATCACAGGTTCGCGGCCAGCGCAGCAACTTAGTGAGGACCTCCACAAACTTAGAAACCCTGTTTTAAAATAAAAGTGAATAATAAAATAAAAATAAAATAAGGCTGGGGGTATAGCTCAGAGGTAGAACACCTGTGGGTTCAATCTCCAGCACCACAAAAATAAAAATGAAAGAACCCTGGAAGCCGGGCGTGGTGGCGCACGCTTGTAATCCCCGCGCTTGGGAGGCTGAGACAGGAGGATCGCACGGGTTCGAAGCCAGCCTCAGCTACTTAGTGAGGCTCCCAGCAACTTAGTGAGACCCTGTTTCCAAATAAAATATTAAAAAGGTCTGGGAGTATAGCCCGGAGGTAGAAAACCTCTGGGTTCCACCTCCAGTACCACACACACACACAAAAAAAAAGAACCCTGGAGAGGCTAAATCTCCTAAGGGCCATGACTGGGCCTGCACAGTTCAGGATAGAGAAGGCGGCCTCAGAGACAGCAGAGGCAGTGGGGAGAAGGGGGTCATATGGAGAGCGACCAAGGAGACAGAGACACAGGAGCGGACTGCAGAGGAGCAGAACAGGGGAGTGTCAAAAATGACCAGGGGAATGTTAGCTCCCCCGACCAGGGAGGGTGTTTAAACAGATTCCCCAAAACAAACCCGAGGAAGAGGAGGAGGAGGAAGAGGAGGAGGAGGAGGAGGAGGAGGGGTGAATGTGCAGCAGGAGAGAATCCAGGCTAGGGGTGTCACGTTACTATCAGCTCTGATGGTCCAGCCAGGCCCCATCCTGGAATATGGACCTGGGGGGATGGGACGGGGGACGGGGACAGGAGAGCGCCAAGTCACTCCCAGGCTTACGTCGGGAAGTCCCCCGACAGCCACTGGCAGTTCTGGTAGAGAGCTGGCGTCTGGAGACAGGGCTTCCTTGGTGTTCCTCACTGTCCAGCTTAGCCCTTTACAGTTCAAAGGTCAGAACCAGGACTAAAAATGGCTGATGCTCATTCGGTTTAGTTTTTGGGGACACTCTACTTCTGAGCTACATCCCCAGCCTGATCTTATTTTTCATTTTGAAACGGGGTCCTGCTTAGTTGCCAAGGCACCTGGTCTCAAACCTACGCTCCTCCTGTCTCAGCCTCCCAAGTATTGGGATTACAAGCATGTGTCACAATGCCTGGCTTCATTCAGTTCTTTATGCAAAATATTTCTCAGTTTTCCACATACCCTTATCGAGTGTCACTTGGGGCCAGATACTGAACAAGGACACCTATATGGCAATGATTAATAAGGCACTCTATAGCCGGGCGTGGTGGCGCACGCTTATAATCCCAGCATTTGGGAGGTTGAGACAGGAGGATCGCGGTTTACAGACAGCTTCAACTACTACTTAGTGAGGCCCTTTGGAACTCAGTGAAACCCTGTTTCAAAATAAAGAATAAAAGCCAGGCGTGGTGGCGCACACTTGTAATCCCCTCTCTTGGGAGGCGGAGACAGAGGATTGCACAGCCTCGCTGGCGTAGGAGACTCTGTTTCCAAATAAAAATAATATAAAAAATAGGCCGGGCGTGGTGGCGCACGCTTGTAATCCCCGCGCTTGGGAGGCTGAGACAGGAGGATCACACGGGTTCGAAGCCAGCCTCGGCTACTTAGGGAGGCTTTCAGCAACTTAGTGAGACCCTGTTTCCAAATAAAATATAAAAAAAAGGTCTGGGAGTATAGCCCGGAGGTAGAAAGCCTCTGGGTTCCACCCCCAGTACCACCAAAAAAAAAAATAATAATAATAATATAAAAAATAGGTGTCTGGGAGTGTAGCCCAGAGGTAGAAGGGTTTCCAGGAACCCCAGTACTACTACTACTACTACTACTACTACTACTACTACTAATAATAATAATAGTAATAATAATAATAAAGAATAAAAAATAGGGCTGGGAACCGGGCGTGGGGGCGCACACTTGTAAGTGTGCATTTGGGAGGCTGAGACCAGAGGATCGCAGTTCGCAGACAGCCTCAGCTACTTAGTGAGGCCCTCTTCAACTCAGTGAGACCTGGTTTCAAAAATAAAGAATAAAAAATAGGACAGGGGGTGTAGCTTGGAGATGGAATGCCCCTGGTTCCATCCCCAGACCCCACCCACCCAAAAAAAAAAATAGGGCTGGGGGTATAGCTCAGAGGTAAAATGCCACTGGGTTCCATCACCTGTACTGCAAAAAAAAATAAAAATAAAATAAAAGGCATTCTATATGCACACACACACACACACACACACACACACACACACTTTGTTTTTTTATTTGGGTTGGGGAAGGCTGGCTGGAGATTGAACCCGGGGCTCTGCACATGCTAAGCACCCACTCTACCACTGAGCTACACCCCCAACCTCAACATACATTTTTTATGCCTAGTATATGCCCAACCCAGAGGGCTGAAATCCCTGAGCTGAACTATTGCTCCATTACTCCAAGGGAAGCTCCTGGACATGGGTCATAGAAGGAACCACAGAGTTCACAGCTGGGTATCTCGTTCTGAAGGATTATGGAAAGTAGGAGGGACAAATGGAGCATCAGTTGACACATACCCAAGGCAAACCCAACTGAGAGGCGTCTGCCTTCCGCTCATTACGGGAAAGGAGACATTCGACAGCTCACACAGCCACAAATCCTCCATGGCAGGCTGGTCCCAGGGACCATGCAGCCAGCGAACAATTAGTGTACATTCATCTACTACTCGTGAACTTTGGGGTTTCCAGATTAGGACCATCATGAAATATGATTCTGAATATTCTAAATGTCTCTGAATATTCTAAATGTCTCAACGAACCCGTTAGGAGGCCAGCATTTCTGTTATCTTCCTTGATGACACCCCACATTCCCAGATCCTCACGGCAGCTCTTCATGGTCCCATCCTTTGCAACTTGATCTAACTCTTTGCAACACGAGCCAAGCCTGAGATAACAGGCTCCATGCACGCACTCCTAGCTCTTTGATTTTCTTTAAACGGGACTCTTTTGAGCCTGGAGACATACCACCTTCTCTCCATCTTTGAGAACTTTTTTTTACCACCTCGTCTATTTCGTATTTAACGGAAACCCTGAGTCTTAGCAGGTGTAAAGCCCTGTGCTAGGTGATGGGGCACCACACTAAAAGACGAAGAAGAAACTCTGGGCCCATCGTCGCCAAGGGAGGCAGACCCAAGACACAGATGAACAGAAGCCAAGGACAACATGCTAAGTGTGGGCTAATCATAGGGCTTGACTTCCCGGCTACAAGTTACAGCAATACTGGGAACAGGCTGCTTGTACGTGCATGATTCATCAATCAGAAGCTCCCCCATTATAGGGCAGGAATGTTTTCAACAGGAGGCTGTATTTGAGAGACCTCAAAGGAGAAGGAGACACGGGTGCCTAGACACTGCCTTCTACTCCCTGGGAGGAGTTGTGTGTGTCTCTCTCTTTTTAACCTCTTCTATTTTGAAATATAATACAAATACAAAAACCTGTACAAAACAAAAATGTACAGCTTAGTGAATTATCATAAACCACTATCTAGGCTAACAGAATGCTGGCCCGAGCTCAGTTGCTTCCCTGGCCTACCCTCCCAATCGCTCACCTGCCCTGCACCCAAGCATAACTTGGGCTGGATTTTCATGGTCATTATTTCCTTTTTTTCTTTGTAGATTTATTATCTAAGCAACCATCTCTGAGTGCCAGTTTCAAAAATAATACCTATTTTTTTGATGTTAATATAAAGAGAAGCGTGCACGTATCCTTTAGTGTATGACTGTTCTTTAACTGTATGTTTCTAAGACGCATTCCTATTGTTAAATATAAGTAGAATTTATTCATTTTAACAAGTGTATAATATTCCAGCGAATAATTAGTGTACATTCATCTACTACTCGTGAACTTTGGGGTTTCCAGATTAGGACCATCATGAAATATGATTCTGAATATTCTAAATGTCTCTGGATGCTCGCACATGCCTTCCTGTTCAGCACATAGGCGGCGGTGACATTGTTGCATTGTGTGCCTATCTGCAACCTGAGAATCTACAAGACTGTTTTCCAATAGTTGCAGCACTGTCCAGCCCTTCAGCAGTACACAGAGCATTTGCATCGCTCTGTAGTCCTACAGATGCCCGGCCATCTTGTCGTCGTTTTGTTGCTGTTCCACTTTTATTTCAGCCATCCTGATGGGCGTGAAGTACTGTCATTATAATGTTAATGCACATTTTCCTGATTACTAAGAGGTTGTACCTTTCCATATGGCCAGTTAGTTGTGTATCCTCTTTCATAAAGTGTCTCCTACTTATTTTTCTAGTAGGTTGTCTTATCTTAAAATTTTTATATATGATACATATATGATATATAAATATATATATATTTTTTTTTCTTTTTTTGAGATGAGTCGTACTAAGTTATCCAGGCTGGACTCAAACTCCTGGGCTCGAGAGATCCTCCTGCTTCAGCCTCTTGAGTAGCTGGGACTACAGGCAAACGCTCCTGTGCCTGGCTGAATATAGATCCTTTGATGGTTATGTGTGTTGCAAAACTTTTCCTCTGGGAAGAATTTTAAATATGTAAGTAAAGTCAATTGGAAAAGACTTTTTTTAAGAAAAGGAAATCTCTGTACCTTTTTTAAGTTACTATCCATAGACCAGGCTTCAGCTTTAAAGGGAGATATAATCCCAGTGCTTAGAAGGCTGTAAAGGAGGATCCCAGATTCGAGGCCAATCTCAGCAACTTGGTGAGACTCTCACTAAGTAATCTACCGAGACCCTGTTTCAAAATAAAAAATAAAAAGGGCTTCGGGTAAGCCGGGCGTGGTGGCGCACGCTTATAATCCCTGCATTTGGGAGGCTGAGACCAGAGGATCGCGGTTGCGGACAGCCTCAGCTACTTAGTGAGGCCCTCTGCAACTCAGTGAGACCCTGTTTCAAAATAAAGAATAAAAAATTGGGCTGGGGGTGTAACTCGGAGGTCAAATGCCTCTGGGTTCCATCCCCAGACCTGCAAGAAAAGAAAAAAAAAAAAAAATAGGGCTGGGGGTATAGCTTAAAGGTAGAATGCCCCTGGATTCTATACCTGGTACTACAAAAGAAAGAAAGAAAAAAGGAAAGAAAGAAAGAAAGACTAAAAAAATGGAACATCTGGAATTAGCCAGGCCAGGCTCAAACCTCATTTCTGCCCCTTTCTGGGTGCTCTTAGGCAAGTCACTAAGCCTCCCTGAGCCCTACTGTACCATATTTGAAAACGGGCACAATCATCTATTGCGGTTGCTCTGGGGCTTAGAAGAGGTTATGTGTAAACATGCTTTACAAACAGGGTTAGCTGATGTCAAATCAAAAGCAATACTGGCTTCCTGGACAGCGCAGACGGGTTTCCTGAGCTGTCTCAGAGCAGTATTAGCAGTGACCTTTCTGATCCAAAAAACACGCCGTTCTCTCTTCCGCTGTCTGAGCCTCAGATACCTTAAATCCAGGTCCCTCTCCCCTCCTAAGCCAGACTGTACTGCCTGGGGCTGGGAACAGGGCTCCTCCCTGCCTGCCCAGGCAGGAAAACAGGAAGCAGCCTCCACCCTGTTGGGAGGTGGACCTGGCAAGTTCCCTTTCCTAGGTGGGCATCTCTCCAGGCCATCAGTGCTTCTGGATACAGCGACAGACTGACCACAGGCCCACGCACCACCACGTTGGGCTGCGCCCCACCACGCCCAGGGAGTGGAATAAATGGGTCAATGGCTGGAACACACAATACAGCCCTCATCGGTGCCTCACAGGTGGCCAGGCAAGAAACCCTGCCGGTGCCCAAGCGGGACAGGGAATCTGCTCTCCTGGGCCACATGCATGGCCACATCTTTTCTTAAGGTGTTTCTGAGAGACCTACAACCCTGATACCTGGTCCCCTTGCCACATACTGGGGCATCTGGAAACTCCTCTCAGCTCTGTAGTAAGGACAAGCATTTCTCCTGAGCAGCTGAGAGCTCAGGAGAAATGCTTGTCCTTATTACACAGTGTGGAAGCTGCTTACAGGAATTTTATGAGCTAAAATATTTAAGAGCTGGAAGGACCTTCTGAAACCTTTCCCCGCTTCTCATTTTGAAATGAGAAACTGGGCAGCAGAGCTAGACTGTCTCATTCTGGGAGTTAGGGGGGGTCTAGGATCACAGGCTGAATATCTCTAATCCCAAATACATGGGACCAGAACTATTTCAGATTTTTTTCAGGTTTTCAAATACTTCCATGTATATATAATGAAATCTCTAAGGGAGGGGACTTGGATCTAAACATGAAATTTAGTTTCATATGTGCCATAAACACATGGCATGAAGGTAATTCAACATAGTATTTTTAGTAATCTGGAGAAAGCGACAGCCTCATGGTGTGGGAAATCTTCTACTTGGATTTGACAGCATTTTGGATTTCAGGTTAGGGATGCTGGACTCATTCATTGCACGCAGCCTGGTATCTATCCCTTACCCCTGCTGTAAACTCCTGCACATGAGCAATGCCAGCAGCCACATCTTCGTGCCCAGGACAAGACGCCAGTCCTTCTTCCTCCCTAGTGGCACCTTCTAGCACAGAAAGAGCCGGCCTCCATCAGAGAGAAGCCCTAGCAAGGCCAGGACCACATTTCAGGAATGCTAGTAAAGTGTTCTCAACTTTACCAAAAGTCAAATAATCAACCTCAAGCCCCCAGTCTGTTTCTAGACCGAGGAGGCTCTCTCCTGAGTGGTTCCATGCCTAGCTCTTGGGGAGCTGGCTGGAGGCTTCCCTGACACAGGGCCGGCGCCTGGTAAGAATTAATCACTGGAGAAATGAAAGAAGACAAAGGAAGCCAAGCATAATGGCACACACCTGTAATCCCAGTACACAGGCGGCTGAGACAGGAGGATCGCAGGTTCCAGGCAGCCTCAGCAACTTAGCAAAATTGTTAAGAACCAAGAAAGACCCTGTTTCGAAATAAAAGGTAAAAAGGGGGGAGGAGGCAGAGGAAGAGTCCCTAAAATGTAGAAAAGTGTCCTCCCCACACAAAGCAGGGAGAATGCATATATAGAGCAGCTCCTCCAACCGTTGTTGTTTGGTACTAGGGATTGAGCCCAGGGGCATCCTACCTCTGAGCTATATACCTAGCCTGATTTTATTATTTTATTTTGAAAGAGGGTCTCATTAAGTTGCAAATGGCCTAAGTTGCTAAGGCTGGCTGCCAACCTGTGATCCTCCTGTCTCAGCTTCCCAAGTACTGGGATCATAAAGCGCGTGTGTCATCATCACCACACTGGACTCAACTGGTGTTCTTTTTTTTTTTTTTTTTTTTTTTTTTTGGTGGTACTGGTGATGGAACCCAGGGGCCTTCTATCTCCGGGCTACTACACTCCCATACCTATTATTTTATATTTTATTTGGAAACAGGGTCTCTTAAGCCAGCTCAGGCAGGCTTCGAACCTGCGCAATCCTCCTGTCTCAGCCTCCCAAGCGAGGGGATTACAAGCGTGCATCACCACGCCCGGCTTAACTGTTGTTCTTTTTTTAAGACAGGGTCTGGCTATGTCACCAGGCTGGCCTTGCATTCCAGGCTCAAGTGATTTTCCTGCCTCAGCTTCCAGGGTACCTGGGAATACAGGTGTGTGCTACGATCCCCGGCTTCTCGAGTTATTTTGTGTCCACACATCTGGCAAACAGGTACGGGGACCGCCTCCTACGAGGACCCCCGCTGGACAGTGAGATCACAGCCGGCCAAGATGTCTGCTTGGGTGAACATGACAACATACCATGGCCAAGGGCCCCAGCTCCCTTAAACACGTGATCGGGCTGCAGTCAGAGCGCAGGAGCTGTCTAGTCTAAGTGAAGGCCGGCAAAGGGCGGGGACCAGGACCCCTGATAGAGCCACACTTCCATCACGCAGCGTCTCAAGAGCCAACACGGGTTCTGTGTGTGTGGAGGGGTGAGGCATACTGGGACTGAACCCGAGGGCTTTCTACCTCTGAGCTACACTCTAGCCCTATTTTATTTTTTTATTTTAAAATAATGTCTCACAGCCGGGCGTGGTGGTGCACGCTTATAATCCCCGCGCTTGGGAGGCAGAGACAGGAGGATCGCGCAGGTTCGAAACCAGCCGCGCGCGCTGGCTTAGGAGACCCTGTTTCCAAATAAAAATGTAAAAATAGGTCTGGGAGTGTAGCCCGGAGATAGAAGGGCTTCCAGGAACCCCAGTACCACCAAAAAAATAAATAAATAAATAAATAAAATAAAATAATGTCTCACTGAGTTGCTGGGAGCCTGGCTAAGTCGCTAAGGCTGGCTGCAAACCTGCGATCCTCCTGTCTCAGCCTCCCAAGTACTGGGATTACAGGCGTGTGCCACCGTGTACAGCTTAGCAAAGGTTCTTGAAAAGGGGGAGTCGCGGGAGCAGTGTCAGCATGATGCATCCGTACAGGCTGCTGGGGGACAGGGAGAATGTGGGATGGCAGCCATTGGGGCAAGAGGTAACCTGGGCAGGCAGTGAGGAGCAGAGGTGGGAGGGACAGAGGCACGTCATAGGGAGGCACAGCAGAGGCAAAAGAATGCAGCTGGATAGATGGGCAGGAGAGCTGACACCAGAACGACGACGGGGACCCACGGCGGCCACGGGGCCTGGGGGCGTGGGGTTGTGTCTGGAGGGAAGTGGTTACCCATGAGGGAGATGTGGGGAGCCGGTGTCGTGGAGGTGAGAACAGAAATCATGAGATAGAGGTGATGGCGGAGGAAGTAGATGGCAGAAAGAGAGAAGTGGGGTGAAGACAGAGCCATGGGGACCCCAGCATCGGGGCGGGAGAGGAGAAAAGAAGAAGAGAACAGGGAGTCACCAGGAGGGACAAGAGGGTCAGCAACAGTATAGAGCCACGCACTAGGACTGGTTTCTCTGGGTTTCAGTACAACTTCTCTCACTTACTTGAGAATCTTAAGCTAGTGACTAACCCCTGGCAGGTTCGATTTCCTCCTCTTCAGAATAGGAATCACAGTTTGAACATCCCTAATCCACAATTTCAAAATCTAAAATGCTCCAAAATCTGTCCTGATCTCTTGTGATGAGTCACAGTCAAAGCACAGAGGCACTAAAACTTATATAAAATTATATCTACCCGCTAGGTGTGGAGGCACATACCTGTAATCCCAGTACTTGGGAGGCTAAGACAGGAGGATCACAGGTTTGAGGGCAGCCTCAGAAACTCAGTGAGACCCTGTTTCAAAATAAAAAGTAGAGGAGAGCTAGGAGGTATAGCTCGGGGGTAGAATGCCCCTGGGTTCAATCCCTTGGATAAACACACACAAAAAATTACATACATGAAACAAATGAGTTTTGTGTCTAGACTTGAGTCCTATCCCCAAAGTATCACATTATATATATGCAAACATTCCAAAATCCAAATCTAAAACCATCTGGTCCCAAGCATTTCAAGTAAGGGAGACTCAACATGTCTAATTTATAAAAAATGCAAAGACCGAATGGGTCAGCTCCTGAAGGGCCTGGGGCATCTTGGTTTCCTGGGCAGAGCCTGGTCAACTGAGCCATCCCAGACCCCGCAGGGTACCAGGGTCGTGGGAGGTCACTGGGCCCAGAGGCTACCCTGGGAAATACCTGGGACTTTACAGAGTGTCGACAGTCACCCCAGACCTACTGAGACAGAGTCCCTGGAGGGTGGGGCCCAGGAAAACAGCACCCTTTTTTTAAAAGCTTTCCAGATGTTTCTATATCCTATCCTAAAACTTTGCAGGTGGTGAGTCTAAAGCGGAGTAAAACACCACCAACTTAAACATGGAGGAAAAGCCTTTGCTATCTGATTTTTTTTTTTTTTTTTTGTGGTACTGGGGTTCCTGGAAGCCCTTCTACCTCCGGGCTACACTCCCAACCTATTTTTACATTTTTGTTTGGAAACAGGGTCTCCTAAGCCAGCGCGCGCGGCTGGCTTCGAACCTGCGCGATCCTCCTGTCTCTGCCTCCCAAGCACGGGGATTACAAGCGTGCGCCACCACGCCCGGCCATCTGATTTTTTTTTTGAGACAGGGTCTCATTATATTGCTCATGCTGGCTTCAAACCCCAGGGCTCCAGCCATCCTCCACCTCCCCTCCCATCCCCCTAGCTCAAGCGGCTGGGACTGAAGGCACATGCCACTGTGCCCAACTGCCATCATAGTGAGACCCTGTTTCAAACTAAAAAATAGAAGAGAACTAGGAGGTATAGCTCAGGGATAGAATGCCCTGCTTTTGAGGCCCTGGCCTGTCTGCTTACCTACTGTGTAACCCTCCCTGAACCTGAGCTGCAAAGATAAATAACAATAAAACAAAGAATAAGGACCCGAACTAAGCTGGGCACGGTGGCCCACGCTTGTAATCCCAGTACTTGGGAGGCTGAGACAGGAGGATCCCATGTTCTCAGCCAGCCTCGGCTACCTACTGAGACTCTGCAATTTAGTAAGATCTTGTTTCAAAATAAAGAATAAAAAATAGGGCTGGGGGTATAGCTGGAAGGTAGGATGCCCCTGGGTTCTACCCCTAGTACCGCAAAAAAAAAAAAAAAAAAAAAAAAAAAAGAATCTGAGCTACTAAATGAGATAGTAGATATAAATCACCAAGACTGTTCCTAGTACCCAGGAGCTACTAAATGAGATAGTAGATATAAATCACCAAGACTGTTCCTAGTACCCAGGAGCTACTAAATGAGATAGTAGATATAAATCACCAAGACTGTTCCTAGTACCCAGGAGAAGAAATACTTGTTTCTGGCTCTTCCTCTCTAGAACCCAAATCTCCAGGCTCTTCCTGGAGCATGATTCCTTAAGATCCTTCACTCCGTGATAGGCTCCACCCCAGGAGACGGTGGCTCTCTGAGGGTTTAGCTCTACCCTTCCTCCAGTCCCAGCCCTCACCTACTAGAGAGCCATGATGATCAACCTCCAGTGTGCAGTCCTGCCAGCTCTGGCTAAAAGGCAGCCTCTGATTCAGAGGGTCTGGGTGGACCTGAGATCCAGCCTTGGGTCCTAATGCCCCACGGCTAAGCTGGCGCTGCAGGTCCCAGGTCCTCTGAGGGGTCGGGCGTCCTGCCGTGGTCAGCCCACCCACCTCCTTGCTGACTCACAGCAGCTCTGGGACCGGTCTCTCGGTCTTACTCATCTCTGTGTCTCGGCTACTTACTTCATCGACTTGCTCCCTAAAGGGATGCTGAAAGAATAAACAAACCACAGAGAAAACCATATTCTGGCTACATGAATGCAGTCCGGGTACGCTGTTAGGCTGTGCTTGGCAGCCCTCTGGGTTCCTGCCAGAATTGCCTTCTTATCTTGGTGGGCGTGAGACCAGTGTGGTGGAATGCGCCTGCGACTTGCAGCCTGGAGTCCTGGCTTTAAATCGCCACCCTTTCGCTCACCACCAGGATGACCCTGGGCAAGCTGCCAAGCTTTCTGAGTCACCAAGTCCTCACCACAAAAATGACAGTGATCGTACCTAACCACTGTGCAGCCCCCCGGTGATGGCTGACAACGTGCTCATGATCCGTAAATTGTAAAGTGGCCCCAGACGAGGTATCATTACAGCAGCTGTCTCTCTAGGCAAGAACTACCTTTCACTTCCCTAGCTTCTGAAGGTTGCTTGTGATGTGTGGGGTGGGGTCCTGGTGGGAGACAGGGCTGTGGCAGCAGCGGGGCCTCGGGCAGGGCAATGGTCCCCACTCTGGCAGGGATGGTGGCCATGTGAAGTTCGAGGGCGGTGTCAAGGGAGTTGAGGAGGGCAGGCTTCCTGGAAAAGGCCGGCAGGAGCGAGGAAGCAAGGCTGGGCTGAGGGTACAGGCACTGACACAGGAAGCCAGGCAGTGATCAGAGTCCACTGATGGACAGCAGCTCCTTGCTGAGCGTGTGGGGGACAAAGCCCCACAGAGCAGGAGGGAAGTTGGAGCCATTAGGACAAAACGTCAAGTAGTTACAGATGTCTCCAGTGGTCTAGTTGTCTCCAGTGGTCCAGGGTTGATGTACCATGCGAGCCCCAAGCTACTCTGCTGGTGCTACTTGAACCATACCCCATTTGCCATTTACCCAGTGCCCCGAGCATCTGAGGATCCAGAAGTCACAGCCCTGCCCTCAGGAAGCTCAGAGCCTACTGAGGCCCACACAGAGAAAAATGATAACCATCCAGGGCCCTGAGACCACTAACTCTGCCCTCTTTCCACCTCGGCCATTAGTCTCAGCCAGTTCATTTCCTCTGTACCTGCTTCGGATGTTTTCCTGCCTCCAGGAGTTTCTCTCTGCCATTCTCGATTGCTGGAATACTCCATCCCTTCTCTAACAGGCCAGGCAAGTGCTAACTCATGCAGAAAGGCGTGCTGCTGCCCTGGCGATGGCGCCTCACGTTCTCCCAGTCCACAGCCTACTCGTTTTCCTGGCACTGTGGCAATTACCCTCTTACCTGGGTACCTCTGCTGAAAGTTCATCCCTGCCTGGACCACAGATTGAACCTAGGGTATTCTACCTCTGAGCTATACCCCCAGGCTTGTTTATTTACTTACCTGTTTATTTTGAAACAGGATCTCAGTAGGTTTCTGATAGCCTTGCTAAACTGCTGAGGGTGGTCGCAAACCCTGTGATCCTCCCAGGTACTGAGAGGGGCCACCACACCCTGCCGCGAGTTACACTTTTGTTCTCTTATGTTTCATCCCCCCCCCAAGATCATAGCAATACTCACAGACACGGTACTCTGCAGTTTAAAAAATTTACCTTCATGCATATTATTTAATTTAATCCCCACCATAAACCTGCAATGTAAGTATCACCTTTTTTTGTGTGTGTGTGTGTGTGGTACTAGGGGTGGAACCCAGAGGCTTTCTACTTCCGGGCTACACTCCCAGACCCATTTTATATTTTATTTGGAAACAGGGTCTCACTAAGTTGCTGAGACCCTCACTAAGTAAGTAGCTAAGGCTGGCTTCGAACCTGCGCGATCCTCCTGTCTCAGCCTCCCAAAGCGTGGGGATTACAAGCGTGCGCCACCACGCCCAGCTTACCTTCACTTTTAACAATAAAGAAACTGTGGCTTAAAAGGTTAGACAATTAGCCAGGCGTGGTGGTGCATGCCTGCAATCCCAGTACTTGGGACGCTGAGGCAGCTTTGAGGCCAGCCTCAGTAACTCAGCCAGAGGCAGTTTCAAAATAAAAAATTTAAAAAGTGCCGAGGGTGTAGCTCTCGGAAGTAAAATGCCCCTGGGTTCAAACCCCAGAACAAAAAAAGGAAAGAGAGTTAGACAACCATCCTGAGGCCACACAACCCATATGAGTTACTCATGCCCCGTGTCTTCCAGCTCCAGGGCCAAGGCTCTGCCCAGGGCCCAGAGGCAGCAGTTGAAGGTTGGGAAAACTTCCAGCTGTGCGACCTCAGGCAGGTTACTAAACCTCTTTATGCCTCAGTTTCCTCAGAACAAAATGTGGCTGAAACCCACCTACCTCAGGGTCCTTGTCAAGATTAAAGAAGGGAACATAATAAATCACTTAGAACGCGGCAAACATGATAACTAGTTACAATTATCATTATACCTTTGGTGATGCTCTTGGTCTCTTCACTCATTAAAGCTTTTTTCTAACTCATTTTTATATCTCATAATATCTTTGATAGGTAGCCAGTAAAAAAAAATAAATCCTTGCAGATTGACTAATGCTAGGTTAAAGGACTGCTCCCTTTTTCTTGACTCTCCTACTCCCCTCAAGAGTTTCAACAACAGGGGTGTGTGGGGGGGGTATAGCTGAAGTAAAGAGCTTGCCTGCATGCACCTAGCACGCAGAAGGCCATTTCCAGCACAGAAAAGAATGAATGAGTTTCAACAACAGAAAAACTCTCTTTTCCTCTTCCAGTCTATGTCTCCTACACACACACACACACACACACACACACACACACACACACACGGTCTGTTACAAATCTAGTCAATTACAAGTGTTCCACAGAATGTAAAACACCAGAAAACACTGACCTACGCTCTCCTGGCTGGGCTGTCCCTGGATAGCTAGGGGACATGCCAGTCACGGCTGGAAATGTTCACAAACCTAATTTCTATCATTATAATGGGTCAAACTCTCATGTGTTATTTTTCTATTGCTCCAGTTTTTACCTGTCTGAGACTCTAGAAGGAATGCGTTATTATAAAAGAATAGCTACTTTTTTTTCTCTTTCAATTAAAAAAAAAAGGAAAAAAAAGAAATATACACTGTTTGGGGAGGAAGAAGCCTCACGTGACCAGGCAGCTAGTTGAGGTGGCAATGCCCATGCCAAAGGCCAACAGAAAATGTTCCCTCTTTTCAGGGATCTGCTCGTGAAGTCAGAGAACAAGCCCCAAACTCGGCTGGACCTGGGGAGGCAGAGTGGACGGCCATCTCTTCCTCCCCTCCTGGGTTAGGAGGGCCCTACTTCACACCCTCCAGACACCCAGGGGTGGGGCCAGAGTTTCAGACTTAAAAGGAGGATAAAGTCCCCTAGGGTGTGCGTGTAGAAAGCTTTATTCTTTGAAGATTCCATTTATAGAACACCCAGTCAGGCCCTCCCTATCTTTTCTATCTTTTCTACTTGTAGAACACAACAGGGGAAGCAGCCTTTGGCAGTGGGAGCCCAACTGGGTCTTCAAAGATTCCTTCTGGAGAGTGAGAGTGGGAACAAATCTGCTCATACAACTTTGGCACTGGGATTAAAAGACGCATTTGTACTCTTTGAAATGGATTTTACATACAAATGAACTGACGAATACCATAAACATGTCAGCTTTATTCAGTCCAATCAATACATCAGGCATTAAAACTCCGAGGTAAAAATGGATTGTGTCTTTTTGTTGTTGTTGTTGTCGCTGATGACAGGGAGGAATTTTGGCCCACAGGCCTGGTCAGGCCAGACAAATAGGGCATTCTGCCTATAAACTGTCAGGCTTATCTTGGGGCAAGAAAGCAAAACCCCAAATCAGGGCTCGGTTTTTCCCGACAAGCAGGCTAGGCACCCCATTCGGGCCCCTGCCTGCCCATCCCGCCCTCCTCCAGCCCCCAAGTCTTTTTCCAAACTCACACTTAGCATTTCCTACATTCCTTCTCACTGTTCAGACCCCTTTGGCCATGGCCGGGCCCGCGGAGGCCGACAGCTGGGGCTGGTGAGAGCCAAGCGAGAGGCACCGAAAAGGTTGGTATTAAGGAGTGAGGGTCAGTCAGTTCAACCAAGAAGCGATCGCGAGGGGAAGACAGGTCCCCTACACTTCACATCCTCAGGCCAGCGCTCCCAGACTTAAAGATCCAAGTTAAATACCCGTCCCCGTGCGCTTCCCCTGCCTAGGGCACCCTTTCCATCGCCTCTTTTCGGTGCCACTGGGACCCCTGCCGGGTGTCCGATCGGCCCCCTCCCCTCCGATGCCCGGATCCTGCCGCTCCTCGGAGCCTGTCCCTATCCCTCCCGCCTTGCTGGTCCCCCAGGCCAGCAGGGATGCCCCAGGGCCCCAGACCTCCTGGGATCGTCTGCATCTGAGAGCACGATGCCCCCGCTCACGGCCCCCAGGTCCCGTCCTTTCCCTGGCCTGCAAGACCCCTACTCCCTTCAAATCCCCTCCGGGACACTGCGTCTCTCCGAGTGCCCCAGCGATGCCCAGGATCCCGGTCCTCACCTGAGTCCGCTCGAAGCTCTCGCGCTCCGCCGCCTCCAGCCCCGCGCCCACCCCGCGCCGGCTCAGCACCTTGGGCAGCGGGTTGGGCACCTGTTTCATGGAGTTGGCCATCCGATCCATGTTGCTTCACAGAGTCGAGTCAGGGGCCCTCGGCCACCCGGGATCCCCGCGGCGCCGCCCGCCCCGCCCTACCCGCGGGGATCCGGCGCTAACGGGATGGCTCCCGCCTCCTACTGGCTGAGAGCGCTGTCCGTCTCCCCGAGGCCCCGCCCCCGCCAGGAGGCTTCCCCGCCTGCCCCCGCCTCCCGAGCCTCTGGGCTCGCGCGGCCCGGCTGGCCCCTAGGGGCCGCAGGCGCTCCGTGACTGGCCCGGGGGCCCGTCCGTCAGCGCGGCCCCGCCCCGGGGAGGGGCCTGAGTGGGCCGCCCCGACCTGCCCTCTCTCGTCCCACCTCTGCTCCCCGCGCGCAGCCTCCGCTTCCAGCCCGCGGTCCCCGCGCTCTCCGCCTCTCCGCTCCGAGGGCGCAGCCGCCGCGCTCTCCAGCCGGGGGCTGCCGGGCTGAGTTTCCAGGTGGCGGGCGGAGGCAGCGGCCAGGGAGTCGGGCTTCGCCCGGGACCTCCCGATCCGCCGGGACTAGCCTGTTTACTCCTTTCGGGCCTGGGACTGCGAGCGCGGGAAGGACGAGGCGGCGCGGCGGGAAGCGCTCTCCCCGGCGGCTCGCAGTCCGCTCCTCTGCAGCGATCGCAGGGCCAGGTCCCCAGCGTCGCGCCGATTCTCCTCGCTGCGCGTGGACCCGGCCAGAACTTACTTGTTGGTCGAAACCCTAGTGGACACTTGTGTTTTTTCACCGCCGGGGTCCCCTTTTCTGTTCTGCTCAGACGTGAACTAGGGTACCGTAAGGCAGGGGAAGTGTGCTCCTTACTGGAGATGCTGAACAAAGTTTTAAATTTTCCGTCAAACACCGTTTTGGGTGTTAAACTTTCCCCCCTGAAACATAAAGGAGTGAATGGCACCTTTAAGCATTAAACAATTTGGGGAGTCGAGCGTATTTAGGGTGGGTGGGTGGAGTACCGGCGCACTGCACCGCTGAACTACACCCCAGCCCCATTTATGTATGTATGTATGTATGTATGTATGTATGTATGTATGTATGTATTTTATGTACTGGGGATTCAAACCAGGGACATTCTATCTCCGAGTTACACCCCCAAACCCTATTTATTTATTTGGTACCCGGGATTGAACCCAGGAGCATTCTATCTCTGAGCTACACCCCCAGCCCTATTTAATTTTTTACTTTTGAAATAGGGTCTCACTAAGTTGCTGAAGCTAGTCTCAAACCTGCGATCCCCTGTCTTAGTTCCCAAGTACTTACCTCCCAGCTCCTAGTTTTGTGGTACTAGGGATTGAACCCCGGGGCACTCTACCTCTGATTTACACCCCAGCTCTATTTTGTTGTTGTTGTTGTTGTTGTTGTTCTGTTTTGAAAAGGGTCCCACTAAGTTGTAGCTTAGTTTCTAAGGCTGGCTACAAGCCTGCGGTCCTCCTGTCTCAGCCTCCCAAGTACTGGGATTAAAAGCCACACCACCACCTCTGGCTTAGCTTCTCTAGTGAATGTGATTTTTATTTATTTATTGATGCTGGGGATAGGATCCATGGCTGCAGGCATGCTAAGCAAGCACTCTATAGCATTGAGCTGTATACTCAACTCCAATAGCTCCTATTTAAAAAATGTGTGTGTGTGTGTGTGTGTGTGTGTGTGTGTGTGTGTGTGTATCCCAGCAAGGCAAGGCCCAAGATTTGATCGATAGCACCACAAAATAAATAAATAATAATTAATCTGGAGCCTGACATGATGGTGTACACCTGGAGTCCCAGTACTTGGGAGGCTGGGACAGACAGGAGGCTTGCAGGTTTGAGGACAGCTCAGCAAGTAGTGAGACTCTCATCAATCTAGTGGGACCCTGTTTCAAAATAAAAACAAAAATAGGTCTGGGGCTTGGAGGTAGAATGCCTCTGAGTTCAACCCCCGGTACCTCCCACCCACACACAGAGTATATATCTGGTGCAGTGCTGCACACTTGTAATCTCAGTACTTTGGAGGCTGAGACAGGAGGATCGCAGGTTGGAGACTGGTAGCATTAACTAAGCAGGGGAGCACTATAGGACAGCTGGTTTCAGAAGAGGAAAAACTTTGATTTTAGGCAAAGCAATATCAGCATACACATGGCCAATGGGCCGGTAAGTAGCTGGAAACAGAAGAACCCAGGAAGAAGAAGGAGAGAAGAAGAAGGAGCTCCCAGGCCAAGAGGGGAGGGAGGGGGATCTATAAATTGCACCCTGTCTGGAGATAACAGTGTTATTTAGGGGCTGTGAAAGTGTATCTATCAGAGTTATAGCCAGAAGGTTAAGCACTCAAAAGAAACAGTGTGCATAGGTATGACCTAGATTAGGGGATCCACAGGACCTGTTCCCATTTCTTAGACCAAGAGAGGGGAGGGAGCTGTTGTGGACTCAGCTGGGGCTGTAGTGGTGGCAGAGGAGGCACCTGCCACCTGCTCAGAGCTCTGTGGCCTTAGGCAGAAAACCACAGTCACAGCTGGGCATGGTGGTGCCTGACTGTAATCCCAATACCTGGGAGGCTGAGACAGGAGCATCACAGATTCAAGGACAGCCTCAGCTGAGACCTCAGTGAAACCCTGTTTCAAAAACAACAGCAAAAGACTGGGAGTGTAACTCAGAGGTAGAATGCCTCTGGGGTTCAACTCCTAGTACCACCAAAAAAAAAATTTTTTTTTTAATTAAAAACTAAAATAACCACAGTTACTGTGAGAACAGTGGTCTAGCAGGGAGGGAGTTTCGGATTAATTTCCAATCTCTCTTTTTTTCTGATTTCCCACTAGCACCTCCCACTGGCCCAATGGAGCTGGAGGCCCAGGGTGAGGGACACAGTATCACCTGTACCCCTCTTTCCAGGCGGAGTACAGAGTGGAGAGCCGGGTCTGCAAATGGAAGTTCCCAGCACAGAGGTTCAGAGGGGTGAGCTTTCAAGGAGAAACACCGAGATGCCTTACACTATTAACCCCACCATGCCATTCAGAATCCCACACTCCTGCAGTGCTCTGGACCCAGCTACAGAAGGATTTATGACCCTTTGCTCAGATTTTATGGCATCAATAAACATGGGCCCTTTAAACAGGGATTAAGGGATCAGCCTAGTTCTTATTAGAATAAACCAGAGTAGGAATCAGGAATTTGTGGTTTGGAGGCACCCTGCGGGGAATAAAGGAGCTACCTCCTCTGTGAAACTCAGTGAGTTAAAAATAAGGATCTCCTACTTGACACAGCAGCTAAGGCTGGAAAGAAGCCCTCCCACAGCGGGTAAGCTGCAGGACTCTCCTGGCTGCATTCATCTCCCACTTTCAATCCTAGTGATGTAGGAACCACATCTCATACCTTCTGCAGGTGCCCCGTTTTGGGACATGATATCTTTCTTATTTATTTATTTATTTATTTATTTATTTATTTATTTATTTATTGTGGTGCTTGGGATGGAACCCAGAGGCTTTCTACCTTCGGGCTACACTCCCAGACCTATTTTCTATTTTATTTGGAAACAGGGTCTCACTAAGTTGCAGAGAGCCTCACTAAGTATCTGAGGCTGGCTTCGAACCTGTGCGATCCTCCTATTTCAGCCTCCCAAGTACTGGGATTACAAGTGTGCCCCACCACACCCAGCTGGGACATGATATCTTAATCTCTGGAACACGTATAAGCATCCTGTCACCTCTCTCTCTAATAACTGGTGAAATATGCACCAGGCCACACCTAGTTTGGATCTCTTTTGAATCTGGCATGAGGCTATGTAAGCTGCTTACACTATTCTTACAGGTTCTTGGAGGACAAGTATACATTTTAATAGCTTTAATGAGATATGATTGATATATATTAAATTGCATATATTCAAAGCATATAATTTGACAATAAACATTCATATATTAATATATGAAACCATCAACACACTCAAGATAACAAATATATTCATCAACCTTGAAGGTTTCCTCTTACTCTTTTGTAATTCAGCATTATCCCCTTCCAAACCTGTTTGCTCAAGCAACTACTGATCTACTTTCTGCCACTGTAGTAGATTAGTCTGTGTTTTACAGATATCTTTTATTTTTTCTTCTCTCTCTCTCTCTCTCTCTCTCTCTCTCTCTCTCTCTCTCTACTAAGGATGGAATCTAGGGGCATTTGACCTCCAAGCTACACCCCCTGCCCTATTTTTTATTCTTTATTTTGAAACAGGGGCTCATTAAGTTGCAGAGGGCCTCACTACGTAGCTGAGGCTGTCCATGAACTGTAATCCTCCTGTCTCAGCCTCCCAAATGCTGGGATTACAAGTGTGCACCACCACCCCAGACCCCAGCCCTATTTTTTATTCTTTATTTTGAAACAGGGTCTTACCGAGTTGCAACGGGCCTCACTAAGTAGTAGCTGAGGTTGTTCGAGAAACAGAACCATGATCCTCCTGTCTCAGACTCCCCAAATGCCGGGATTACAAGTATGCACCACCATACCTGGCTTTCTCTTTCTTTTTTGTTTTGCTTTTTAAGCAGGTGATTGAATCCAGGTCCTTATGTACGCATCTGAATATTCTCTTTAGTAAATAGCTTGTTTAAACTCCTTGCAACCAAATTATAACTATTAATTTATCTTGTACTGGGGATTGAACCCAGGGGCATTCTACCTCTAAGCTCTGCCCTACCCCTTTTATTTTTTATTTTGAAATAGGATCTTACTAAGTTGCAGAGGGCCTTGCTAAGTTGCTGAGGCATCCTTAAATCTGGTATCCTTCTGTCACAGCCTCCCGAGTACTTGGATCATAGACATGTACCACCATACTCAACTAAAAGCATATCTTTTAATTAAAAAAAAAAGGAGCCAGGTATGGTAGTATAAGCCTGTAATCCAGTACTTGGGAAGCTGAGACAGAAGAATTACAGGTTCAAGGCCAGCCTTAGAAATTTAACAAGTCCCTCAGCAAGTTAGTGAGATGCTGTTTCAACATAAAAAATAATGCTGGAGGCTGGTCGTGGTGGCGCACTCTTGTAATCTCAGCATTCAGGAGGCTGAGACCGGAGGATCACAGTTCACGGACAGCCTCAGCTATTTAGTGAGGCCCTTTGCAACTCAGTGAGACCCTATTTCAAAATAAAGAATACAAGCTGGGCGTAGTGGCGCATGCTTATAATCCCAGCACTTGGGAGGCTGAGAAAGGAGGATCACACAGGTTCGAAGCCAGCCTCAGCTACTTAGTGAGGCTCTCAGCAACTTAGTGAGACCCTGTTTTCAAATAAAAATATAAAAATAGGTCTGGGAGTATAGCCTGGAGGTAGAAAAGCCCCTGGGTTCTACCCCCAGTACCACACACACACACACAAAAAGATCAAAATAAAGAATACAAAATAGATCTGGGGGTGTAGCTCAAAGGTAGAATGCACCTGGGTTTCATCCCCAGTACTGCAAAATAAATAAATAAATAAATAAATAAATAAATAAATAAATAAAATAACGCTGGGCATAGTGTTGCATGTCCATAGTTCCAGTACTTGGGAGATTGAGCTAGGAAGATCTCAGGCTCAAGGCCAGCTTTAGCAATTGCTTAGTGAGACCCTGTTTCAAAATAAAAAATAAAATAGGGCATCTGAGGGTCTAGCTCAGAGGTAGCGCACCCCTGTGTTCAATCCCAGAATAATAATAGCAACAACATTAACAACATAGGGTTGGGTATAGCTCAGAGATAAAATACCCTTGGGTTCAATCCCTAATACCACACATACAAAATAAAGTTAAGAAAATATAGAGCTGGGCGTGGTGGTGCATGCTTGTAATCCCAGTACGTGTGTGTGTGTGTGTGTGCGCGCGTGTGTGTGTGAGCACACTTTTAAGAATGTAGAGGGGATGGGGTAGATTAGAGAGAAGAATGGTGACCAGTAAGGGGGCAGCAGGGACCTGCCAGGAGCGGTCTGGTGCCAGGGCAGGGAAGTTGGGACGGGGGTCCTCCTATCCCACTTGAATCAGAAGCTGAGGCAGAAGCTGAAGCCGGAGCCAGGGAGTCAGGAGCACAGCCAAAGTAGGAACCCAAGCCCAAACCCAGGAGTGGGGAGACAGCACTGCATGACCCAGATGATGGACCAGGGTTGAGTATCTGCAGGGCAAGTCGATCTCATCCTATGCTAGTGAAACAATGCCCTGGGCCACGACGAGAAATTCTTTGAAAGATAACAGGTTCACCTATGGACACTGAGGCTGAGTCTCAAATGCCACCAAAAATTGTCCACCAGGCAATTGAACATCAGAAGAACTGGCAGAGGTATAGACATCAGCGAGTGTCCCTCTCATAGAGATGACAGGCGAAGCCGGGAGCCCGGATTAGAGAGAGGAGGACGCCGGACAGAGACTTGAGGGGAACCACAGACTGGCAGGAAAGATTCACAAAACACACGTCTAACAAAGTATGTCTGTCAAGGGTACACCAACTGCACATGCTTAATATCCTGGCTTTAAAGTATTCATCCAGGTCGGGCTAAGGCACAAGGACACAGTGTCTGGGACCTAGTCGGGGATTTACAGCCACGGGGGCCTGCGTCTTAGGGTCCGCTCACTGTGCTTTAAGTTCCACTGGGGCAAAGATAAGAAGCACATAGAAAGGATGGTCGAGGAAAAGAAGTCAAAGGAATCAGAGGAAGAGAAGTCAGAGAGGCAGAAGGAGGCGGGCGGGCTGCAGCATTATCACAGTCCTGGAGGAGAGCCACGTGAGGTAAATGGGGCCAGTGACAGCGCAAAAGGCCACCAGAGCCCAGAGAAGGGCAGCGGAGGCAAGGGCCAGAAAGCCCATTATGTCCCTACTCTACAATATGGGACAACAAAAGGAAGGCAAAGGGGTCTGCAGAGAAGCATGGAGGTGCAAATAAATGGAAGGACTGGGAGGGGTTGAAGGGATGTAGACTTCAGGGAGAGAGCAGAGTGGAATTTGGGACCAAAGGAGAAGAGACGAGGTAGGAGCATCTTAGGTTGTGCCCGGAGAGGAGTTGGTTTGGGAGAGTAAATCTGCAGCGAAGGTGAGGCTCACCATCTGCCGTGAGATTCTGAAGTGGGCTAAAGAGAGGAAGGAACAGCCTAGCACGGTGGCCCATGTCTGTAATCATAGCACTTGGGAGGCTGAGACCGGAGGATTGCAAGTTGGAGCGAGACCAGCCTCCGCAACTTAGCAAGACCCTGTTTCAAAATAAAAAATGGTGGGAGGTGTAGCTTGGAGGTAGAATGATCCTGGGTTCAGTCCATAGTACCACCAAAAAGAAAGAGAGACAGAGAAAGGGGGGGGGCAAGGAGCTGTGTGGTTGGTATTGATGGAGCTATCTAAACTAGATGGGAGATTGTCCACCACCTAATAAGCAAAGCTCCCTAATGAGGTCATTAGGATGAACCTTAATCCAATATGGTAGACATCAGTGTGTGTGTGTGTGTGTGTGTGTGTGTGTGTGTGTGTGTGTGTTACTGGGAATGGAATCCAGGAGCATTCTACCTCTGAGCTACACCCCCAGCTTGATTTTCTTTTCTTTTATTTTGAAACATGGTCTCACTAAGTTGCAGAGAGCCTCACTAAGTTGCTGAGGCTGGCCACAAACCTGGGATCCTCCTGTCTCAGCCTCCCAAGTACTGGGATTCTAGGCGTGGTCACCACACCCAGCCAGTTCAGTATTTATTTACCTATTACTGCCTGTGAGGAGAGATCGAGAGTCTCACAGAAGACACTCTTCTTGCCCTTGCGAATCACATAGAAATGTTTCGTGGGATCTGGTAAACAATGTACAAGGCTGAGGGCCTACTATGTACTGGCCTATAGCGCATGCACACAGAAATAGGAAAAAGGCTACTGTGGCATAAAGCTTCAGCAGAAGTAAAACAAAACGAAAAAAGGGAATTTGGAGGAAGACGATCTGGCAGGACTAGTTGCATACTTTGGAGGGATCAGAGCAAAATGAAAATGCAAGGCCTGTTGTTCAAAGGTATATTAAGAGCTGGGCATGTTGGCGCAAATCAGTGAGACCCTGTTTCAAAATAAAGAATATAAAAGAGGGCTGGTGCCGGGCATGGTGGCGCACGCTTGTAATCCCAGCATTTGGGAGGCTGAGACTGGAAGATTGTGGTTCGTGGACAGCCTCAGCTACTTAGTGAGGCCCTCTGCAACTCAGTGAGACGCGGTATTCAAAATAAAGAATAAAAGAGAGGTCAGGGGGTGTAGCTCGGAGGTCAAATGCCCCTGGGTTCCATCCCCAGACCTGCAAAAAAAAAAAAAAAAAAAAAAAAAAGGCTGGGAGTGTAGCGCAGAGGTAGAATGCCCCTGGATTCCATTCCCAGTAACACACACACACACACACACACACACACACACACACACGCGTGCGATATATTAAGCCAGATACAGAGGTGCACACATGTAATTCCAGCTACATGGGAGGCTGAGGCAGGAAGATCAGCCTGGTTAACTTAATGAGACCCTGTATCTAAATAAAAATGACAAAGGGTATACCTCAGTGATAGAGTGCTTATCTAGCATGTGCAAGGTCCTGGGTTCAATCCCCAATACTGCAACCTGGACAAGACAGCTAGACCCCCATCTCAAAAAAAAAAAAAAAAAAAAAAAAAAAGCTCTGGACTTCTTCCCTTCAATTCTCTTTCCCTTGTGTGTGGGCTGTACGTAGGGACATTCTTCTACTGGATAGCAAAGTGACTTCAGAGATGATGTTGTCGATGACACTCTCCTGCTTAGCTCCCTGGGGAGGGTGAGCTGTCATGTCATGAGGATGCTCCGCAGCTTGGGGAGACGCCAACGAGGCCAGGAGCTAAGGACTCCTGCCAACAGCTCGATGGGCCACTTGGGAAGTAGATTGTTCCATAAATACCACAGGACGCCATTGTTTTTGACTAAGCTCGTGGGGGAAAAAAAAAAGAGGAAAGAATCTGAAGACGAGATTAAACCAAGTGTGGAGCCCTCTGGCTCAACAGGCAGGCGAAAAATAAGGTCACTCAGCCGGGTGTGGTGGCGCACGCTTGTAATCCCTGCGCTTGGGAGGCTGAGACAGGAGATCGCGCAGGTTCGAAGCCAGCCTCAGCTACTTAGTGACGCTCTCAGCAACTTAGTGAGACTCTGTTTCAAAAATAAAATATAAAATAGGGCTGGGAGTATAGCCCAGAGGTAGAAAGCCTCTGGGTTCCACCCCCAGTACCACAAAACAATAAAATAAAAATTAAAAAAAATAAAAATAAGGTCACTCACAATAAGGGCGTGACGGCGCATGCCTGGAATCTCAGTACTCGGGAGGCTGACACAGGAGGGTCTCAGGTGTTAAGCTAGTCTCAGCAACATCAAATTTCAGCAGCCTCGTGAGACCTCGTTTCAAAACAAAAAAATAAAAGAGGGCTACGGGTGTCGCTCGGAGGTTAAACTCCTCTGGGTTCAATTCCCAGTACTTTATCACCACCACACACAAAAGAGAAAGAAAAAGGAAAAAAAATGAAGCCACTCACATTGAAATTCCACGTCGCTAAGTAGAAATGAAGGTATTTAATCCGTGGAGATACCAAGATTAGAGATGTGACAGCCAATTTCGCAAAAAGGCAGTTTCAACGAGCATGATAATGAAGTTCTCTCTGCCTCACTCTGTTCACAGAAAAAGCATCCTAAAGTGCTCTGGTGCTAAACAATCAGCTGTTTTTCTTTTGTTCTTTCTCTGTCCACGCCTTGCAAGAAAAATAATTATTTTTATTTTTATCGTACTGGGGATAGAATCCAGGCACATTCTACTTCCAAGCTACACCCTCAGCCTCTTTTATTTCTTATTTTGAAAACTGGGTCTAGCTAGGTTGATGGGAGTCTTACTACTTGTTGAGACTGTTCTTGGACCTGCGATCCTTCTGTCTCAGCCTCCTAAGTACTGGGATGACAGGTATGTGCCACCATGCCCGGCTCTGGAAAGGGTAATGTCAAAACCACTAGTCCACTTTTTGGGTTTTGTTTCTGCCATCTTCAGCCCCTCTCTGTCTATAAAAACATCTTCTGAAGCTGGGCGTGGTGGTGCACGCTTGTAATCCCAGCATTTGGGAGGCTGAGACTGGAGGATCGCGGTTCGCGGACAGCCTCAGCTACTTAGTGCGACTCTCTGCAACTTAGTGAGACCCTGTTCCAAATAAAGAATAAAAAATAGGGCAGGGGGTGTAGCTTGGAGGTCAAATGCCTCTGGGTTCCATCCCCAGACCCGCAAACAAAACAAAACAAAACAAAAACATCTTCCGCTTGGCACACGGTGATACCAGCAAGGACGTGCTACCCGATGTGCACAGAAGCCAATCCCATGGCACTGATTTGCAAAAAGAGCATTATTGAAGGTTGACCAACAAGGAGATGAAAACTCGCTTCAATCTGTTTCCCAAAGCTAGGCGTGGTGGCGCATGCTTGTATTCCCAGTGCTTGGGAGGCTGACGGGGATTGCAGGTTCGTGGCCAGCCTCAGCTACCTACTGAGGTCTTCCACAACTTCATGAGACCGTTTTAAAATAAAGAATAAAAACAGGGGTGTGGGTGTAGGTCGGAGGTGGAATGCCCCTGGGTCCATCCCCAATACCACACCCCCCCCCCAATAAAGCAAGCAAATCTGGGAGTCCTGGTGAAATAGTCCACACCTGGTGCGCCAGACCAGGTGGAACTTGGGGATACTTGGGAGTTTCCGGTCCCTCTTTTATTCTGGTCTGTCCTGAAACCCGTGATGGCCTCACTTGCTCCTGACATAGGTCCTTGAGGCTCTGTTCTTCTTCAGGTCCCATTGGTCAGAGACTTTTGGTTCTGATGGACTCTCTAGGTCATTTAAGGTCAGGTCCTAGGGTCCTGCACCTGCATTGTGTGTGTGTGTGTGTGTGTGTGTGTGTGTGTGGTACTGGGGGTGTAATCCAGGGGCTTTTCTACCTCTGGGTTATACTCCCAGACCTATTTTATACTTTATTTGGAAACAGGGTCTCACTAAGTTGCTGAGCGCCTCACTCAGTAGCTGAGGCTGGCTTCGAACCTGTGCGATCCTCCTGTCTCAGCCTCCCAGGCGCTGGGATTACCAGCGTGCGCCACCACGCCCGGCCACTGCACCTGCATTTCAAAAAACACCTTGCACAGGAGCAGAGAAGTTGCCGTTTTGTCCTGATTTCAATTGGGATACTTATTCCACTTTATAGAATGAAGTGGTTGCCTGTTTCTAGAATAAAAAATAAAGCCAACTAAGATCTTTACACTGAGCTGGGCGTGGTGACACCCACCTGTAATCCTAGTACTTGGGAGGCTGAGATAGGAGGATCAAAGGTTCAAGGACAAGCCTCAGCAAAAAGTGAGATTCTCATCAACCTAGCAAAACCCTGTTTCAAAATAAAAAATAAAATAATAGGGCTGGGGGTGTAGCTCAGAGGTAGAATGCCCCTGAGTTCAACCCCCAGTATATAAAAAAAGACCTTTAATTGTAATTTTTTATTTTTTTAGTACTGGGGATTGAACCTAGGGGCACTCTACCTCCAAGCTATACCTTCAGCCCTATTTTATTTTCGTTTCAAAACAGGGTCTCAAGTAGGTTGATGAGAGTCTCATTACCTGTTGAGGCTGTTCTCGAACCTGGGATTCTCCTGTCTCAGCCTCCCAAGTACTAAGATTACAGGTGTTTGCCACTGTGCCCCACTCAGAAACGCAGATTCTTAGCACACTGAAGAACTCATAATAAAAGTGGCCGGTAGGTGGCCAATGAGAGCCACTGTCTGGACAGATGCCTGTGGAATGGAAGGTCCTGCCCTCTTACAGAAGTTTCCAGCATTAGTAGCAGACAAGGAAGGTGTTGGGGCTGGAACTTCTGCTGTGCTAAATGACTGGGCAGCCGGCCACATCCTTCTTCCTCAAATGTGAGTGAATCTGTTCCAGTGGGAGAAGCGTAGACTTTGGAATGGGTGCCCTGGGGCCCCCGAGCCCAAACCACGTGCTAACTATGCACTAATCGCTTCACCTCTTTGACCCTCAATTTCCTCATCCATAAAATGGGAATTTAATTCCTACCCGAGGCAACAAATAGATTAAAAGGAATAATGTGACAGCCAGGCGTGGTGGCACACACTTGTAATCCCAGTACTTGGGAGGCTGAGACAGGGATCACAGGGTGTTCTCAGGCAGCCTCAGCAACTTAGTAAGGCCCCTCTGCCCATTTTCTGCCGTTCTAACAGAATGGCACAAACAGCCTAGGTAATTGATAGAGCAAATAAATATACTTCTCATTGTTCTGGAGGCCGGGAAGTCCAAGCTCCAGGTGTTGACAGCCTGTCGAGGGCCTTCCTGCTGCATCATAACTTAGAGGAAGGCATCACCTGGCAAAAAAGTAGGAGCGCCCTCCTGACCTCATCTGACCCTAATTACCTGCTCTGATGTTTTGGGTTTAGAATGAAGCCTCTAGTCTCCATGGAAACAAGGTAAAAGGTAGCAGTGTTGAAAGCAGGGCATGGTTGCTGAAGAGAAGACCCTGTGGGTGTGGCCTTGGGGTTATATAAGATCTCTCCTCCTCCTGCTCTGTCTCTGCTTCCAGCCTCTGTGATCTGAGGAACAGAGTCCTTGTGCACTCTCTTTCTACTTTCCACTGCCACGCCCTGAGCTCTGCAGACCTGGCCTCATGTGGACTGAACCTCTTGATCTCCAAAAACTGAGAAAATAAGCCTTCTTTCCTGTAAGTGGTGTGGTCAGTTGTTTTAGATTACAGCAGGGAGAACGTTGACCAAGGCACCTGCTAAAGACCCAACCTCCAGACACCATCAACATGAATTTGGGAATTAAATTTCCAACACATGAACTTTTGGGTGATACATTCAAACCTTAGCATTACCTTTCTCTTTCTACATCCTCCCTTCCTTTTTATTTTATTTTATTTTATTTTTGGTGGTCCTGGGGTTCCTGGAAACCCTTCTACCTCCAGGCTACACTCCCAGACCTATTTTTATATCTTTATTTGGAAACAGGGTCTCTTAAGCCAGTACGACTGGCTTCGAACCGGCGCCATCCTCCGGTCTCCGCCTTCCAAGTGCGGGGATTACAAGCGTGCGCCACCACACCCGGCACTTAATTTTTAATAAGGTTATGATGGATAGAATCTTGCTTCCTATCAGGAACCTGACTTCCCTGATCTGCCTTCATCCAGCGAAGCTAAACGAAGCTAAACAAGGTAATTAGGAACAAATCTGCACTCCCCAGCAAAGATCAAGGGCAAGACCTACACTTGGGACCAAAACCTTATAAGGCCACTTGCCCTTCATCTCAGCAACAGCAGAGGGCGCTACGTGGTATGCGTAAACCAGCCTCCCACACACCCCAATCCCTTGCCTTGCCCCTAAGGTCCTGAGTGCACAAGGACCAATAGATCCCATTAAGCCTGTGGCCCCATAATGTCAGTAGCCCCAAAAACCCGACTCCCAGGTCACAGCTTCTCTTCCAGGTGCTCATCTCTGTCTTTAGCTGTCTTGTCCCCATGTCCCTCCTTACCTCATTTTTTTTTTGGGGGGGGGGTGGATCCCAGGGCTTCCTTCACATTTTACTATTGAGGCACACACCCAACTCCTCTCCCAAATTCTACTATACACGCTGGAACTCATGTCCATCAACAGCAAAGTCCCTCATTTCCTCAGCTTTCCCCTCCAGCCTCCTCTCTGCCTTCCTGTAAGTGAAACCTGGCTTCACCCTGGTGTGTGTGTGTGTGTGTGTGTGTGTGTGTGTGTGTGTGTGCATGTGGCATTGGAGATTGGACCCAGGGGCATTTGCCCTCTGAGCTACATACAACCCTAGCCCATTTTTTTTTTTTTTACAATAATAGGGATTAAACCCTAGGGGGCATTTTACCTCTGTGCTACACCTCTAACCCTATTTTTTGTGTGTGTGTGTGTGGTACTGGGGGTGGAACCCAGGGGCTTTCTACCTCTGGGCTGTACTCCCAGACCTTTTTTATATTTTATTTAGAAACAGGGTCTCACTAAGTTGCTGAGAGCCTCACTAAGTAGCTGAGGCTGGCTTCAAACCCGTGCGATCCTCCTGTCTCGGCCCCCAAGCGCGGGGATTACAAGCGTGTGCCACCACGCCAGGTCTCTAACCCTATTTTTTTATTCTTTTTTTTGAAACAGGGTCTCACAATTTGCTGAGGGCCTCACTAAGTAGATGATGCTAAACCTGCCATCCTCCTGTCTCAGCCTCTCAAGTGCTGGGATTACTAGTATGTACCACTATGCCCAGATTCTTTTTTTTTTTTTTTTTTTTTTGGTGGTGGTACTGGGGTTCCTGGAAGCCCTTCTACCTCCGGGCTACACTCCCAGACCTATTATTTATTTGGAAACAGGGTCTCCTAAGCCAGCGTGCGTGGCTGGCTTCAAACCTGTGTGATCCTCCTGTCTCTGCCTCCCAAGCGCGGGGATTATAAGCGTGTGCCACCACGCCCGGCTCTTTTTTATTTTGAAACAGGGTCTCAAGCTGGCCTTGAGCTTGTGCTCCTCTGCCTTAGCCTTCAGTGTTGCTGGGATTACAAGTGTGCACTATTGCACCCAGATACCTACCTACCTACCTTCCTTCCTTCCCTCCTTCCTTCTTCCTTCCTTTGGTACTGGGAATTGAGCCCAGGGGTATTCTACACCCTCAGCCCTTTTTATTTTTCATTTTGGAAACAGGGTCTTGCTAAGTTGCTGAGACCTCGCTAAGTTGCCTTGAACCTGTGATTCTCCTGTCTCAGCCTCCCAAGTACTGGAATTACAGGTGTGTGTCACCTCGCCCTGCTGCAAACTATCTTTCAATGGCGATTATCTTCTTTTTTTTTTTTTTCTGGTGTTGGTGGTATTGGGGTTTCTGGAAAGCCTTCTACCTCAGAGCTACACTCCCAGACCTATTTTATACTTTTTTAAAATTTGGAAACAGGGTCTCTTAAACCAGAGTGGCTGGCTTCCAACCTGCGTGATCCTCCTGTCTCAGCCTCCCAAGCGCGGGATTACAAGCTTGTGCCACCACACCCGGCGGCGATCATCTTCCGATTTATTGGCCTTGCTATATTTAAATAATACTAAAACCTAGCAGGGCATGGTGGCGCACACTTGTAATCCCAGCATTTGGGAGGCTGTGACAGGAGGATCGCGGTTCACGGACAGCCTCAGCTACTTAGTGAGGCCCTCTGCAACTCAGTGAGACCCTGTTTCAAAATAAAGAATAAAAAAATAGGGCTGGAGGTGTAGCTTAGAGGTAGAATTCCCCTGGGTTCCATCCTCAGTACTGCATAAACAAACAAACAAACAAGCAAAACAACCTAAAACCTACATTTTGTTTCTTTATTTTTTGTGTGTGGTACTGGGGATGGAACCCAGGGACATTCTACCTTTGAGCTATACTCCCATCCTATTTATTTTTTATTTTGAAGAAGGGTATCAGGAGGGGGGAAAAGGGAAATTCTCTAATGTTCATGATGTATATTAACAAACATATCAAAGCCAATCACTTAAAGTCAAACATGAGGAGGAAGGGGGAGGGAATGGGGCGGGAATTGGGTAAAGGCTAATTGGGTGATGTGTGCAAGTATGCCTCCACCATCTTGTACCCCATTAAGATGTATGACTATGCCGGGCGTGGTGGCGCAGGCTTGTAATCCCCGCGCTTGGGAGGCGGAGATAGGAGGATTGCGCAGGTTGAAGTCAGCCTCGCTGGCTTAAGAGACCTTGTTTTCAAATAAAAATATAAAAATAGGTCTGGGAGTGTAGCCCGGAAGTAGAAGGGCTTCCAGGAACCCCAGTACCACCAAAAGAAAAAAAAAACATAAAAATAGATGTATGACTACAATGCACCAATAAAAAATTTTAAAAATATAAAAAATAAATAAAATTGTTAAAAAGAAAAAACAAACAAAAATAAAAACGACCTAAAATCCAAAAAAAAAAAAAAAAAAAGAAAAAGAAAAAGGGTCTCACTAGGAGAGCCTCTCTAAGTAGCTGAGGCTGGCCATGAACCTGCAATTCTCCTGTCTCAGTCTCCCAAGTACTGGGATTACAAGTGTGTACTACCACGCCCTGCTTAAAAACTATACATAACATGTATATATTATATAGTGTGTGTGTGTGTGTGTGTGTGTGTGTGTGTGTGTGTGTGACTAGAGATTGAACCCAAGGACATTCTACCTCTGAGCTATATCCCCAGCCCTATTTTTAATTTTTTTATTTAGAAACAGGTTCTCACTAAGTTGTGGATTGCCTCACTAAGTAGCTGAGGTTGGCTTCGAACCTGCGATCCTTCTGTCTCAGTCTCCCAAGTACTAGGATTACAAGCATGCACCACCGTGCTTAGATAAAAAAAACTCTATTTGAAGACACTGATGATTTTAACTCCTGGCTCACGGCCACTCTTAACCAACATCGCTCCTGTGCAGGTTCCTGGTAGTGTCCGCACAGACGCTCCTCCCCTCCCTGCCTTTCTGGTCCCCCATCTCACCACTCATTCTCAAGTCCACATCCTTGACCTCAGAGTTACTGACCACTCAACTCTGCTTCTCTCAGACCACCAACCGCCTCCTTTCTCCCTTCCTCCTCCAGGCCCCTGACTCCAACCGCCTGGGGCCTGCAGTCCTTACCCCACACAGCCCCCTATTTCTCTTTTAGTGAAAGGCAGAGTCCCTACAACAAGCCATAAGGACCTTGGGTCCCATCAGCTCTCTGTGGCCACCTCCAGCCCCCATTCACCCCTCTCTAGCTACCCCACTCACTGCTACCCCAGGCCATGCACACTGGATATTGCTTTGTCTGGAACATTCTGCCCTCAGACACCTGTAGGATTCATGGCCTCATCTTCTTTGAGACTTTGCTCAAATATGACCTTTTCTTTTGTTGTTGTTGTTGTACTGGGGATTGAACCCAGGGGCTTTCTGTCTCTGAGCTATAGCCTAACACTTTTTATTTTTCATTTTGAAAATGAAAGTTGCCTAGAGTTCCACTAAGTTGCTGAGGCTGGCTTGGAACCTGAGATCTTCCTGTCTCAGCCTCACAAGTGCTGGGATTACAGGCTTGTGCCATACCCACTCAGCTTCAAATATCACATTTTATTTTTCTTATTTTTTAATTTTTGTGGTACTGGGGATTGAACCAGGGGCATTCTACCTCCAAGCTACACCCCCAGCCCTATATTTTATTCTTTATTTTGAAACAGGGTCTCCCTGAGTTGCAAAGGGCCTCACTAAGTAGCTGAGGCTGTCTGTGAACCGCGATCCTCCTGTCTCAGCCTCCCGAGTGCTGGGATTACAAGCCAGCGCCACCACGCCCAGCTCAAATATCACCTTTTAAAGAAATGTTTTCAGGCTACTGGCAAACCTTTCCTTCCACTCCCTGACCCTTTGCTCAATTTCTCTGGTAGCTTTTGCCATCTTCTAACACAGCATATAGTTTCTTTCTTGGAGCTCCAGTGGCGCAATCAGTTAGCATGAGGTGCTTATATAGTTCCCCTTCTCGCCTCTTCTCTTCCTTCCTCTTCTTTTCATTCTTGCGGCACTAGGATCAAACCCAGACCCTCACACATGCTAGACGAGTGCTCTGCTACTAAGGTGCACCCTGGCCCTTAGTATTTTCTTTTTTTTTTTTAATTTTTTAGGTACTGGGGGTGGAACCCAGAGGCTTTCTACCTCCGGGCTATACTCCCAGACCTTTTTTTTCTATATTTTATTTGGAAACAGGGTCTCACTAAGTTGCTGAGAGCCTCACTAAGTAGCTGAGGCTGACTTCGAACCTGTGCGATCCTCCTGTCTCAGCCTCCCAAGCGCAGGGATTACAAGCGTGTGCCACCACGCCCGGCTTAGTATTTTCTTATTTATTATTTTATTGCTCATTACCTACCTTCCCCACTAAAATGTGACTTCTGTGAAGATAGGGAACTTTCTCTTTGAAATTCATATCTGTAACCTTAACATCTAGAAAAGAGCTTTGCATATAAAAAGCGCTTAATAACCATTTAACGAGTAAACAAAATATTAGTACCTGAGAGGACCCTACATGTCATCTTGCCCAACTCATCTCATTAAAAATAACTATTGCAGCCAGGTGTGGTGTTGCACACTTGTAATCCCAGCACAACTTCATGAGATTCTTAGCAACCTACTGAGACCCTGTTTCAAAATAAAATAAAAATAAATAAATAAAAAAGGCTGGGGTGTAACTCAGAGATAGAATGCCCATGGGTCCGTATAGCAGTACCAAAAAATAAAATAAAATAATAAAAGATTGGGGGCTTATAGTCCAGAGATAGAATGCTCCAGGTTCAATCTTCAGAGCCAAGAAGAAGAAAGAAAGAAAGAAAGAAAGAAAGAAAGAAAGAGAGAAAGAAAGAAAGAACCATTGTAGCAGCAGCAGATATAGACTTTTTTTTTTTTTTTTTTTTTTTTTTGCGGTACTAGGGATGAAACCCAGGGGCATTCTACCTCCGAGAGCAACACCACCAGTCCTATTTTTTATTTTTTATTTTGAAACAGGGTCTCACTGAGTTGCAAAGAGCCTCACTAAGTAGCCGAGGCTGCCTGCGAGCTGCGATCTCCCTGTCTCAGCTTCCCAAATGCTGGGATTACAAGCGTGCGCCACCACGCCAGCTAGCTATGGACTTCTGATTATCACCTACTATTTTACTGTGGATCAAGTGCAGAACATTTCATGTATTATCTCCCACAATCTGCATAGCAACCCGATGAGCTTGGTGTCAGTTCAATCTCCATTTTGCTGGTAAGGAAACTAGGGTTAATGGAGGGTTCAGGTTCAGGAACTTATCTCAGATCACAGGCTGATTAGTGGTGGATCCAAGCCTGGGCTCCCAGCCACCCGCCGCGCTGCTTGCGCTTGTGCAGGTCATGTGTGCAGAAGGGCTCTGTATAAAATCCCACTCATGTGGGGATGAGTAACCTCGCAAAGGACACAGAAAGCCCAGGACCCGGAGATGCCCTGTTTGATGCAGACACACCCTTAGTTGAGCATCTTGGATTTGCTGGGCTTGCTGGTTGCAGGGAGGGAAGGAAACCGATTAGACAGCAACATAACTCTTTCAGGGCTGCTGTCAAGCCAACTCCTGGGCCTCCTGGGCCCTGTCTCGGCTCTAATGCACTCAATACATGTCTGTCTGCCCCAGGGGAGACTTAATGGACCTGTGGAGTCGCAGCTTCAGCTGAACCGGTAGTTTCATAATGGAGGAGACAAGGTCATTACCAAACAGAGCAGGGACAGGGAGGACTGAAAGAGTGATTGGTTTCTAGGGGGACCAACCACACCCTTGTCTCTTCTATCCCAGACACAGCTGCTCCCCTTCTGCTCAGTGTCCTGTGTCTACTGAGGTCACAGTCCATTACCTGCCAGGGCCGCACCTCACCTGGCTCCTCGCCCCCCAGTTTCCACCTGACCTTAGGACACATCCGACTTTGGGCAGGAGGATCATTTGAAGGGTGGGACCAAGTTTATCTGGGACAAGCTTCCCGGCAATTCCAAGACGCTGCTGCCTCTGCCCAACGCCCATTGACATTCACTAGTATAGAGTTGTGTGTGTGTGTGTGTGTGTGTGTGTGTGTGTGCGCGCGTGTGTGTTAAAATCCTTTATTTAATACATTGGTATTAATAATTTATTGTGTACCTGATTTTGGCTCAGGCATGGTTTTAAAGATGAGGTACATAATTCATAGGGGTCTAACAGGAGCAGAGTGTGTGTGTGTGTGTGTGTGTGTGTGTGTGTGTGTGTGTTACCAGGGATTGAACCCAGGGGCATTCTACCTTTGAGCTACAACCCCAGCCCTGTTTTATTTTTATTTTGAAACAGGGTCTCACTAGATTGATGAAAGTCTCAATATTTGCTGAAGCTGAGATCCTCCTTTCTCAAGCCTCCCAAGTACTGGGATCGCAAGTGTGTGCCACCACACCCAGCAGAGTTCTAGGAGAGAATCAAATCCCTGGAGAGGGACCAGGGCCAGGCCTGGCCTCCTTCATGAATCTTGCAAGGCTATATCTGCACAAGCTGATGTCTGTTTGTTTCTCATGAGCATGCCTCGGTACGTGGAGGGAAATTAGGAGTGCTAAGAAACTCTGGACATTGGACATCTTCTATTTCAACCTTCTTGTTTTATGCGTGAAGCAACTGAGGCCTAAAGACATGGTGTTTCCAACTGAATCAGTACCGGCCCATTATCATGTATGTGTGTGTGGTGCCTTAGTAGCTTGGTGGGTACTTTATTGCTTCCCACCCCCTACTCCTGAACTAACCCCCTAAAGGTTGAAGTCAGCCTTCTTTTTCTCACATCTCTCCCTCTCCCTCTTCCCCCAGCGATTGTACATAACTCTGGGTCTTAGGTAGAGCATCCATAAAGACTCACAGAATGGAATTTTCAGTCAAGGGATGGTGCACACCTGTAATCCTAGTATCTGGGAGGTTTGAGGCAGGAGGATTTCAGGTTTGAGGCTAGCCTCAACAACTGAGGCCCTGTTTAAAAAAAAAATATATATATATATATATATATATATATATATATATATATATATATATATGAGTGTAGCCCAGAGATAGAAGCTCCTGGGCTCAATACCCAGTTAAACTCTCCTCGGGCCCCCACGAAGATTTTTCTGTAAATTGCCCAGTTATCAGGGAGCGCTAGTAGGAATCCTTAAAAGATAATAGGATGAGCCGGGCGTGATGGTGCACGCTTGTAATCCCCGCACTTGGGAGGCAGAGATAGGAGGATCACACAGGTTCGAGGCCAGCCTCTCTGGCTTAAGAGACCCTGTTTCCAAATTTAAATATATATTTATAAAATAGGTCTGGGAATGTAGCCCAGAGATAGAAGGGTTTCCAGGAACCCCAGTACCACCAAAGAGAGAGAGAGAGAGAGAGAGAGAGAGAGAGGGAGGGAGGGAGGGAGGGAGGGAGGGAGGGAGGAGAGAGAGAGAGAGAGAGAGAGAGAGAGAGAGAGAGAGAGAGAGAGAGAGAGAGAGAGAGAGAGAGACTGTTGCCCTCTGCTGGTAGTTAAGTGGAACTACAGTTAAAAGTTCCTCTTGGCCAAAGACCAGTCATCTAGGAAACTTGGTTTTGCAGGTCTGATGCAGAGTTAAGCTTGGGCAAAGACTATCTAGCAACAGTTTTCCTTGGTGGCATTTCTCACCAATATTTACTGGGTCCTTCACTTGTCTAAAGATAGACTTATCCTGGAGGAGCCAGCAGCCTAGCAGCAAGGCGGAGACCATCAGTGTCTATGTCACCATTGTGAACAAGTACCAGAGAGAAAAGGGAAAGATGCCAGCGTCCTCCAGGCCAGGCGGGACTGCTGCTGTTGGGGAACTTGGCAGAAACCACCGAGGCCTCATGGGAAACATGATCTTGCCATTCCTACTAAAGGAGGAGGTGTTTTTGCTATTGGGGACCCAGGTTGGCCGGGAGATATTTGGCAGCGAGAGTCTGGAAGGACATTACCATCCGAAGGCCTGTGGTGAGCTAGGAGATGTCACATCTCATTCAGGAAAAGAGAGCGTCCATGTGATTCTGTGAACAGCAGATTCTGTGAAGGTAGGCTGGGGCTGGTCCAGGGAAGATGTCAGTCCTCTACCCAGAGACCCTCGGCCTCACCATCGCCGCCCCAGCCCACAGAGTCTGCACCGCTGTTGCCCTACTCTGTCCATGTACTCAGCAGGCTGGAAAAAGAGTACTCATCCCCCTCCCCCAGCAGCCTAGCCCAGCCGGTGACTGCCTGGAGTCGCGTATAACGCCCCCGCTCCTTTGCCCATTAGGTTGCGCTAACGCTGAGGGTTCCCGTCATTTCCCTGAGTTCCCTGGTAGAATTGCATCAGTGGCCCACAGTGCTGGCCTGCTGGCTAATGTACACTTACGGGTCACTTTCCCTTCCTTCCTTCACTTCCCCTCTCCCTGCTGGTGAACCCTGAGCTCACTTTCTAAATATATTATATGTCAATTTTTATCTACAAGCCCATTTGAGGGAAAGTTCAATTTAAAATATTATGCAAGCTGGGTGGGGTGTTGCAAACCTGTAATCCCAGTACTTGAAAGGCTGAGACAGGAGGATTTCAGGTTTTAAGCCAGCCTTAGCCACCTAGTGAGATTCTCAGCAACCTATCGAGACCTTGTTTCAAAAAAATAAAAAAGTTGCCAGGCGTGGTGGCACACGCTTGTAATCCCAGTACCTGGGAGGCTGAGACAGGAGGATCCCGCAGGTTCGAAGCCAGCCTCAGCTACTTAGGCTCTCAGCAACTTAGTAAGACCCTGTTTCCAAATAAAATATAAAATAGGTCTGGGAGTGTAGCCTGAGGGTAGAAAGCCCCTGGATTCCATCCCCAGCACCACAAAAATAAATAAATAAATAAATATTAAAAAGGAGCTGGGCATGGTGGAGCATGTTTGTAATCCCAGTATCTGGGAGGCTGAGACAAAAGGATTGCAGTTATCGGACATGGCCTCAGCTACTTAGTGAGGTCTTTTGCAACTCAGTGAGACCCTGTTTCAAAGTAAAGAATAAAAAAGGGCTGGGGATGTAGCTCAGAGGTAGAATGCCCCTGGGTTCTACCCCCAGTACCACAAACAAACAAACAAACAAACAAACAAATAAGGGCTGGGGGTATTGCTCAGAGGTAGAACACCCTGGGTTCAATCCTAAGTACCCAAAAATCAAACAAACAAACTCATCATGCAAGACCTAGGATAAGAAGATTAGACTTAGAGCAAAAAGTGTTCCCTTAATGTCTGATAATAAAAGTCATTATTTATATATAATGAAAGAAACTGAAGAAGACAGAAATAAATGGGAGATATTCATGGAGTAGAAGGACTAAAATTATTTAAGTGTTCATGCTAACCAAGATGATTCATCAAAACTCTAATGAAATTGTCCGGACTTCCGGGAAGATGGCGACCGAGAAAAGCGGGGCTTAAGAGTCCCGCTAACAACCAATCTCCATTACCACAAAAAGAGCGCCTTTCATAGCCAGAAAACACCATCACCAGAAAAACAAAAAAAAACCACCAGGCTCCAGAGAGAAAGCAGACTGAGAACAGAGCTCAGGGCCACAGAGGAGACACACGCGCCCGAGGACGTGGCAGCAGCGCCATACTGCCGGCGGCAGCGGCGAACTCAACGGACGGCTACAGCAAGCCAGGTGAGCCACTGCGGAACAGCCAGGCGGGATCTTTCAGTGCAGACAGCATTTAAAGCTCCCAGTGGCTGAGCTCAGCACACGCTGCAGGGATTCAGAGTGGAAATCAAAACCAGAGAAGAAAAAATACGCCAGCCTCATGGCCGAGGGCGTGGCAGAGGCGCCATATTGCCACCGGCGGCGGCAGCAGCAGTGAATTCACCGAGTCCAGTACAGCTACATCTGCGTACTCAAGAACAGTGAGTCAAATTGCGGGCCACAGAGGAGAAATCGCAGTATTGGGCCTCCTGGGACTTGACCCAGTGAGGGAGTGGTGGTGGCAGAGATATCACACCATAGGAGAACGTGCAACCTGGCACCCCCCATAGTTTAAAGCAGCCTCTATCGACTCCCTGGGTCGGAGACTCTGTGATACAACCCAGTAAAGGAGTAGTGGGGTCTGAGATAATACAGACTCGAGATCCAGAGCACCTTAAGTGAAGCCATAGTGACCCAAGGGAAGAACCCAGAGAAGGCACAAACCTCCGAAATCATGGGAAAGAGGAATAACACTGGAGTAATGAATGTGCACAACCCCACAACATCAGAACCTGATAAAACAGAAAATCAGAGATTTCTAGAAGATCAAATCAGGAAAATAACTGTAGAAATAATAGAGGTGCTTCGAAAAGAACTCAGAGAGAGCCAAAAAGAGATAAAGGATGCAATTAATGAAGTAAAGGCCTCAATTCAAAGCACAAACAACCGATTAGACCACATGGAGAACAGAATCTCGCTCTTAGAAGATGAGCAATCCAAAAATGAATGCATAGTTTCTAATCTAGAAAAAAATATCCAACAGCAGGAATCTGACATTGAAGAAATATGGGCCCATCTTAAGAGAGCTAACCTAAGAATAATTGGAATAGAGGAGGGAAAAGAAAGTGATACCAAAGGGATCAACAATCTCTTCAAGGAAGTAATAGCAGAAAATTTTCCAAATATAGAGCAAGAGGTTGATACACAGATCCAGGAAACTTATAGAACTCCCTTTAGACAGGATCGGAGAAGAGGATCCCCACGCCATATAATTGTCAAAATGACCAATGTGGAAGCCAAGCAGAGAATCTTAAAGGCAACAAAAACAAAGGGCCAAGTGACATTCAGAGGCAAACCAATTAGAATCACTCCAGACTTCCCAAACCAAGTCATGAGAGCCAGAAGGGCTTGGAGTAACATATTCCAAACTCTGAAAGAAAACAACTTCCAGCCAAAAATTTCCTATCCAGCAAAACTTTCTATCAAATTAGATGGAGAAATAAGAAGCTTCCATGACAAACAGAAACTGAAGGAATTTATGTCTTCAAAACCAGCGCTAGAGAAAATACTCAAAGAGATTAACTACAAAGAAGAAATAGGTAACACTCACCAGAACCAGAGAAACAAGAGTTTCCATCCAACAGACAACTAAGATTGGTTATCTGTGGAGATCCATTATTTATGTTAGTCTTTTACCTATCTCTAAATTGTATTGTTTGCCTTTATTGTTGTTAATTTTTAGGATTTCTAGTTGGAATATTAATATACCTTCAGATATAGCATTTGGAAATATTTTATCCAATTCTATTAGTAACTTTTAACTCTGTTTACATTGTCTTTGGATATACACTATTTTCTTTTATTTTTTAGGGAGTTTGTATATTCTTCTGTTGCCTGTGCCATTGAAATCATATCCAAGAAATCACTGCCAATTTCAATGTTGTGAGGTTTTATGACCCAGATTTTCTCCTAAAAGTTTATAGTCTTAAGATTTATATTTAGGTCTTTTATCTATTTTGAGTTAATACTTGTATATGGGATTAGATAAAGGTCCAATTTTATTCTTTTCCATGTAATTATTATTTTTCAACAATATTTAGTTAAAAGATTATTATTTCCACCACCAAATGTTCGTGGAAACCTTGTCAAAAATAACTTGACAATATAGGGAAGAATTTAGGTCTAGGCTTTTATTTAACTCCAATGGTCTATATATCTGCCTTTAGAACAGTACTACACTGTTTCAATTATTGTAGCTTTATATGGTTTGAAATCAGAAAATATATATCTGCTAGCTTTGTTCTTTTTCAAGATCGTTTTGGGTATCTAGAATTCATATTCCATATTAGGATAGATTTTTTTCTGAAAAATAAATATATAAATATATGATAGTTTCACCTAAAAAAACAGAAAAAAATATGCTCTAGTAAGAAAGAAAGCAAAAAGAAATATTGAAATGCTATCTTTAAATCATCAAACGCTTGGTATCAGACAAATGATACTGTTATGTGAGATTATCATTTTTAATTTTGGATAAATTGCTATAATACTAGATGTCAACCACTAAGCCAAGCATGGGAAGGAGGGATGGGGAGAGAATGGGGTGGGGATCGGGTGGGGGCTGACTGGGCGATGTGTGCATGTATGTCTACAAAAGTTTGTATCCCACTATGATGTATGAATACAGTGCACCAATAAAATAAAATTAAAAAAAAAAAGAAATTGTCCTACAGGAACAGAAAAAAAAAATCCTAAAATTCATATGGAATCACAAAAGACCCCCAAAGCTGGGCGTGGTGGTGCACTGTAATCCCAACCAGCCTCAGCTATTTAGTGAGGACCTCCAAAACTTAGTGAGACCCTATTTCAAAAAATAATAATAAAATCCGGGCGTGGTGGCGCACGCTTGTAATCCCCACGCTTGGAAGGCAGAGACAGGAGGATCGCGCAGGTTCGAAGCCAGCCGCGCGAGCTGGCTCAGGAGACCCTGTTTCCAAATAAAAATATAAAAATAGGTCTGGGAGTGTAGCCCGGAGGTAGAAGGGCTTCCAGGAACCCCAGTACCACCAAATAATAATAATAATAATAATAATAATAATAATAATAATAAATAGGCATGGATGTCTTTAGAGCTTCACAAAGCCACCCAAGACCCAAAGGAGAAGAGCCAGGGTGCCTGAGCCCCGAGCTCTGCTCTCTGTGTGGAGACACCTCACGGCCCTCTTTTCCATCCTCCACTCTGCCTCAAAAGGTTGACATTGGGGTTAGTCTCTGGACTCCTCTATCCCCTGTGGCATTGTTTTCTGATGCTCGGCAGCTCTATATCCTTGGGGGCACAGGCTGGCTCCCCCTTTGTATTTTCACTGAATGGTACCTTCCATTTTTCGAACATGTGCTGTGTAGAGACACAGCACTAACCTGTTTGTACACACCATCGCGTTTAATCCTGCCAGGAGCCCCTGAGCTGCATCAGCTCTCAGGTCACCAATGGCCACGTGACCTGGCTCCTGGCTACCTCTCCTCCATGTTGGGGATAAGGTTATCTTCCCCTCCCCCCTCTGATTCATCTCGCCTGCCTGGTGCTCCCTCTGTCTGGAGCACCCATGCTCCTCCCTCCCTCAGTCCCATTCTCCTCGGCTTCTCCCACTTACCCCTGGGAGTCTTAGTGCAAATGTCTTCCTCAGGGAGACCATCCAGAGGCCAACTTAGGTCCTCCTGGGACTGTGATGAGTTTCGTCTGTCTCCTTCAAGCCATTACAGTTGCTATAAACTCTGTGTGTGTGTGTGTAGACACTGGGGAGTGAACCCAGGACATACTACCTCCAAGCTACACCCCCCAGCTCTATTTCATGTTTTATTTATTTATTTATTTATTTATTTATTTATTTATTTATTTATTTTTCGGTGGCACTGGGGTTCCTGGAAGCCCTTCTACCTCCGGTATACACTCCCACGGGCTACACTCCCAGACCTATTTTTTAACATTTTTATGTGGAAACAGAGTCTCTTAAGCCAGCGAGGCTGGCTCCGAACCAGCGCTATCCTCCTGTCTCCGCCTCCCAAGCGCGGGGATTACAAGCGTGCGCCACCACGCCCGGCTCATGTTTTATTTTGAAGTTACCGTGAGTCTCACTCAGTTGCTGAGGCTGACCTCGAACCTGTGATTCTCCTGTTTCAGCCTCACAAGTACTGGGATTACAGGCATGTGCCACCACACCTGGCCCATAGACTATTATGCACAAATATCTTTGCCCCTTTTTATGTGAGACTGTAAGGTCTGGAAGAGTGGCGAGGGCCTGGTGCACGGTATGAGACTCAAACTCTAACGGAAGATTAGCATCACATCTGTCGTGCAGAAGGAGGGCTACAACCCAGATTCGGCTCCCATCCAATGAGCTGGCTGGTGTAGGGACTCTGAAAGCATGACCAGGAAATACATCACGGCGTGCCGGGGACAAGCGTTCCTGGTGTATTCGTAGGTTTGCAACCAGTTCCAGGGAAGCATCCTGTGGCTGCAGTGGAAACAGCTTGACTTGGTCACGTCACCACCCCGTACAAACAGGCAGAGGAGGAACCTCAAGTTGCCCCTTTCTGGGAAGGAGCCCCAGGAAGGGCAGAGGGCAGCTACACGTAAGCACAGCAGCTCTGAGATGGAAGCTCAGGAGGAAGGCGAGGAGAGCGGGAGGAAGCAAGGGAAGGCGCTTCCTGGTGCCTGGTGCCAGGCCCTTCATAGATGTTTCTCCAATTCCTCCTGTCTACCTCCCTGTTATAAGGCTGAGCAGCCCCTGAAGATAATTCCAGAGAATTTTTTCTTTTTGTGCGGAACTGGGGATGGAACCCAGAGGCATTCTACCTCCAAGTTACATCCCAGCCCTATTTTTTTATTCTTTATTTTGAAACAGGTCTCACTAAGTTGCGAAGGGCCTCACTAAATGGCTGAGGCTGTCCGTGAACCGTGATCCTCCCGTCTCAGCCTCCCAAGTACTGGGATTACAAAATAGGTCTGGGAGTGTAGCCCGGAGGTAGAAGGCCCCTGGGTTCCATCCCCAGTACCACCAAAGAAAACAAAAGTAGTTCTTTTGATCTACAATGCAGTACCTTAGCCGGGTGTGGTGGCGCATGCTTGTAATCCCAGCATTTGGGAGGCTGAGACAGGAGGATCGCAGTGTGTGGCCAGCCTCCGCTACTTAGTGAGGCCCTTTGCAACTCTGTGAGACCCTGTTTCAAAATGAAGAATACAGCCGGGCGGGCGTGGTGGCGCACGCTTGTAATCCCCGCGCTTGGGAGGCAGAGACAGGAGGATCGCGCAGGTTCGAAGCCAGCCGCGCGCGCTGGCTCAGGAGACCCTGTTTCCAAATAAAAATGTAAAAATAGGTCTGGGAGTGTAGCCCGGAGGTAGAAGGGCTTCCAGGAACCCCAGTACCACCAAAAAAATTTTAAAAATTAAAAAAAATAAAGAATACAAAATAGGACTAGGGGTGTAGCTCGGAGCTAGAACGTCCTTGGGCTCCATCCCCAGTGCTGGAAGAAAAAAAAAAAGACTGTGAAACAATGCAGGACCTCTTTGAATCCAACCTGCTCCCCAAGAGAAGGAGACTGGGTACTGAGGAGATACTTCTGAAAGGAGAGAGGCCAGCATGAGACCGGGAGTCTCTGACCCAGGGTTATCGGCTGAGTCAACACTCTTTTGATTGGGAAAAAAAAAGTAGAAGCAGAGGAAATTAAGCAATATTCCAGGGAACTGACCTAAGTTTCTCCATAACACAATTGGTTGTTCCCAGGAAGTTTCTGGCTCCTCGGCAAAGTTCGTTTTGCCTTTTGAACCCTGCTTATCTGATGGCGAGGTGGGAGGGCTCTCAAATGTGAAAATAAAACCGCTGGACCATGACAATAGAGGACTAAGAACAGCGCTCCGGGCACCTACTGTGGCACACTGCAGCTGACCTGCGGCTATGCCAGGGCCGGTGGGGACACCTGAGCCATCTCTCCAGGTGTAGCGGATCCCTCGCCCGATAGAACAAATCAATCACTAGGAGTTTTTTTTTTTTTTTTCTGTTGTTTTGGGGGTATTAGAGATTGAGCCCCTGGGCTCAATCTACCTCCAATCCACATCCCCAGCCCTAATTTTTTATTCTTAGAAACTAAATTGCTGCCAGGCGCGGTGGCGCACGCGTGTAATCCCCGCGCTTGGGAGGCTGAGACAGGAGGATTGCACGGGTTCGAAGCCAGCCTTAGCTACTTAGTGAGGCTCTCAACAACTTAGTGAGAACCTGTTTCCCCCCCCAAAAAAAATATATATATATTAATGTGATATCTATCTGTAAAAGGATTAGAATCTCAAAACATATAAAGAGCACCATAAATCAATAAGAAAAAGACAATGTCATAGAAAGATGGCTGAGACTTGAACACTTTACAAAAGAGAAAACCCACATGGTAAATAAAAAGGGGCCTCATAGCTAGACATGGTCACACACGCTTGTGACCCCAATTCATGGGAGGCTGAGACAGGAGGATCAAAGGTTCAAAGACAGCCTCAGCAACTTAGGCTCTCAGCAACTTAGCCATACTCTTTCCAAATAAAAAATAAAATAGGTCTGAGGATATAGCTCAGAGGTAGAATGCCCCTGGGCTCCATCCCCAGTATAAAAAATGGGGGGGGGTTCATTTTATCAGTCATCAGAATAAAAGCAAAGTTCAACCATAATGCACTACTATTCCCCAGACCCACCAGAATGGCGAAAATAAAGTGATGGAAAATACCAAACATTAGTGACAATATGACTCACAGGAAACTCACGTAGGCAGGATGGTCATGCATCAATTGATGATAATTAACAACAGGATAAGTTCTGAGAGGTGCATTATGGTAATTTCATTTTCCTGTGAAAATCATAGAGTGTACTAAACCAACTAATATGATTTCAACATCACAGGTAACGTGATCTTACTGAATCACCATCACATATGTGGTCCATCCTCAACTGAAACATTGTTATGCTATGTGTAGCTGTAGTTCATAAAGTCCATTATATGTACACTCAAAAATCCAGCAATTCAACCCTTAACTATATTCCCATAAGAAATGTGTACATATATCCACCAAAAAACTTTTTTTTTTCAGTACTCAGGATGGAACCCAGGGACATTCTACCTCCATATACCCCCATCCCTATTTTTTTTAATTCTTTTTTTTTTTTTTTTTTTGGTGGTACTAGGGGTGGAACCCAGAGGCTTTCTACCTCCAGTCTATACTCCCAGACTTTTTTTTTATATTTTATTTGGAAACAGGGTCTCACTAAGTTGCTGAGAGCCTCACTAAGTAGCTGAGGCTGGCTTCGAACCTGCGCGATCCTCCTGTCTCAGCCTCCCAAGCGCGGGGATTACAAGCGTGCGCCACCACACCCGGCTTTTTATTCTTTATTTTGAAACAGGGTCTCACTAAGTTACAAAGGGCCTCACTGTCTGTGAACCACGATCCTCCCATCTCAGCCTCCTAAATGCCAGGATTACAGTCTGGGGCCTTGAGCATTCTAGTCAAACACTACACCAAGCCACACCTCCAGTCCTCCATCAAAAGACATTGACCAGAATATTCTTAGAATCGCTGCTATAATAGCCCCGCAGACGTCCATCCATGGTAGGATGGATCTGGATGTGGTGATCCCTGCCTTTAGTACCAGTACTTGGGAGGCTGAGACCGGAGGATCAAAGGTAGGTTCAAAGCCAACCTCAGCAACTTAGCGAGACCTTGTTTCAAGATAAAAAATAAAATAGCTCAAAGGTTGAACAGCCCTGGAATTCAAATCTCACTAACACCAAAAAAAAAAAAAAAAAAAAAAAAAAAAGTGGCCCGGAGTGGCTGACCTACAACACTAAGGTTTGTGCACATGCACTGTGATGTCTGCACTAGGACCAAATTGCCTGCTGATGCAGGTCTCAGAATGTGGCCCCATTGCTAATTGATGCTATATCTTACTTTTTTTTCTTTGTATTTTTGCAGTATTGAAGATGAAACCCACGGGCAGTCTACCTCCGAGCTATACACCCAGCCCTATTTTTTGTTCTTTATTTTGAAACAGGGTCTCACTGAGTTGCAAGGGCCTCACTAAGTAGCTGAGGCTGTCTGCAAACCACGATATTCCTGTCTCAGCCTCCCGAATGCTGGGATTACAAGTGTGTGCCACCACGCCCGGCTTTATATATTATATTTTGATGTATATTGCATCTCAATGAATTAATGAAGATCAAGGAAATGATATGATGGATAGAAGAAAACAAAAAATTCCTCAGTTAAGGAAATGTTTGACAGAAGGGATGACTTTCCATTTCCCCTACCCCCATCTTTGATATTCAGAAAGTGCTTCATTTCAGGAAGCGCCATTTGGCTATCTCCTGTTACACTGCTTTTTCTGATCATTCTGCAATGGGGATCCTCCCTCCTCCAGGGAGGACCCCTCCTTGAGTCCCCACTGCCCAGCAAGGCCTGGGTCCTCCTTCTAAGCCCTGTGACTCCCCTGTCTGGCCCTCCTGACAAACAAAGGCACTGACCTGTGTGTACCTGGCCCTGGGCTCAGCCCCACTTCCAGACTTTCTCAATCTGTAGTTGGCCTCTGCTGCCCAGTCCCTGGGATCCAAGTGGCCCTGTGAGCCCAAGCCAAGACTTCCTCTTAGTTTAAAGAATTATGTCTGCAAGCCAGGTATGGTGGTACAGGCCTGCAATCCCAGTACTTGGGAGGGTGAGACAGATTCAAGGGCAGCCTCAGCAACTTAGCAAGACTGTCAGCTACTCAGTGAGGCCATGTTTCTAAATAAAAAATAAAATAAAAAGGGCTGGGGGTATAGCTCAGAGGTAGAATGCCCCTGGGTTTAATCCTCAGTACTACCAAAAAGGAAAAAGAATTATTTTTTCAAAGCCCTATTCCACAATGCCAGGCGTGGTGGCACACGCTTGTAATCCCCGCGCTTGGGAGGCTGAGACAGGAGGATCGCACAGGTTCGAAGCCAGCCTCAGCTACTTAGTGAGGCTCTCAGCAACTTAGTGAGACCCTGTTTCCAAATAAAATATAAAAAAGGTCTGGGAGTATAGCCCAGAGGCAGAAAGCCTCTGGGTTCCATCCCCAGTACCACCAAAAAAAATAAAAATAAAAAAATAATAATAGTAATAATAACAAAGCCCTATTCCACATAAGGTCATACTCTGAGGTTCTGGGTGGGTGGTGAATTCTGGGGAATACTATTCAGCCCAATGCAGATATATTGGGAAAGTCTTCTCACAGCTGAAAGACTGCCTTTCTGTTCTTTTATGAGTGTCTTCTAATGAACAAATGTCCCAAATTCTAATATAGTCATCTATCATTGTCCCCTTCTTATGAGTAGTGACTATTGTATCCTGTCTATGAGACCCTTGGGTCCCTCCACCCAAGTGGCATGTCTATAGGTGGGCCTCTTCTGAAACTCCTCCCTAGTACTTTTGCTCCAGGCCCCCTGGCCAGGCCCTGAGTATTATCCGGTTTGGTCCATGGTTGGTGGTCCTGGGACCTGCTCTGTTCCCAATAGAGCCTTTCTTTGGAGCTGAAGCCCTTGCCCCATACCCTCCAGGTTGCCCGCTGAAACCTGGATGTGTTTGTGTGACCCTCCCAGAAACGCCCCCATCTGGTAAACAAGCCCAAGGTCTGGTCTGCCATCTGGACTTCCTACTGCCATGGACACCCTTCTAGAACTGGGCTGACCTCTCCTGTTGTCATGGGTACTGGGCTTGGACAGCTTGGCTGGCTTCTCTGTTTCAGTCTAGTTGCTTCTCCCCAGCTCCCTTCTATCAAGGACTGAAATGTGTCCTGGGCCCCAAAATTCATATGTGGAAGCCCCTTTGAGACTGTATTTGGAGATAAGCCTTTAAAAAGGTAGGTAAGAGAGCTGGGTGTGATGGTGCACACTTGTAATTTTTTTGTTGTTGTTGCAGGTCTGGGGATGGAACCCAGGGGGTATTCAACCTCTGAGCTACACCCCTTGCCCTATTTTTATTCTTTATTTTGAAACCGGGTCTCACTGTGTTGCAGAGGGGCTCACTAAGTAGCTGAGGCTGTCCACAAACCGCGATCTTCTGGTCTTAGCTTTCCAAATGCTGGGATTACAAGCATGTGCCACTACTCCTGGCCACACTTGTAATCTTAGTACTTACCAAGGGAGGCTGAGACAGGAGGATTGTAGGTTTGAAGACAGCCTCAGCAATTTAGTGAGGCACTCAGCAACCTAGTAGAATACTGTTTTCAAATAAGAAATAAAATCAGAAGCCAGGCATGGTGGCACACACTTGGAATCATAGTACTTGTGAGGCTGAGACAGAAGGATTGAAAGTTCACAGCTAGCCTCACCAATTTGAGAGGCCCTCCGTAACCTAGTGAGACCCTGTTTCAAAATAAAGAATAAAACGCCTGGTGTGGTGGCGTTCACTTGTAATCCCAGCACTTGGGAGGCTGAGACAGAAAGATCGCACAGATTCGAAGCCAGGCTCAGCTACTTAGTGAGGCTCTCAGCAACTTAGTGAGACCCTGTTTCCAAATAAAGTATAAAAAAGGTCTGGGAGTACAGCCAGGAGGTAGAGAAGTCCCTGAGTTCCACCCCCAGTACAAGAAAGGAAGAAAGAAAGAAAGAAGGAAAGAAAGAAAGAAAGAAGAAAGAAGTAAGTCAGTCAGGCTGAGAGTGGAGCTTAAAGGTAGAATGTTCCTGGGTTCTATCCCTGGTAACACACACACACACACACACACACACACACACACACACACACACACACACATCAGTCTGAGAGTATAACTTGGAGGCAGAATGTCTCTGGATCAATTCCCAGTACCACAAAACAAAGCAAAACAAACAAACAAACAAACAAACAAAAGGTAGGTAAGTGAAAATAAATAAATAAAATAGAGAGGTAGATAAGATGCTGGTTATGGTAAGATTATGCCTGTAATACCAATACTTGGGCGGCTGATACAGGAGAACCACAGGTTTGAGGCCAGCCTCAGCAACTTAAAGAAAGCCTCAGCAACTTAGCAAGAACCTATTTCAAAATTAAAAAATAGAAGCCAGAGCTGGGCGTGGTGACGCACACTTGTAATCCCCGCGCTTGGGAGGCTGAGACAGGAGGATTGCACAGGTTCGAAACCAACCTCAGCTGCTTAGTGAGGCTCTCAGCAACTTAGTGAGACCCTGTTTCTAAATAAAGTATTAAAAAATAGGTTTGGGAGTGTAGCCCAGAGGTAGGAAAGTCCCTGGGTTCCACCCCCAGTAATTCACACACACACACACACACACACACACACACACACACACACACACACACAGAAGCTGGGTGTGGTGGTGCACTATTGTAATTTCAGTACTTGGGAGGCTGAGACAGGAGGATCGCAGGTTCTCTCCCAGCCTCAGGTACTTAGTGAGGCTCTCAGCAACTTAGTGAGACCCTGTTTCAAAATAAAGAATAAAAAATAGGACTGGGGGTGTATTTCAGAGTTAAAATGCTCTGGGGTTCAATCCCCAGTTACACACACACACACACACACACACACACACACACACACACACAAATAAAAAGGGCTCAGAGGTAGAATGCCCTTGAATTTAATCCCAGTACAAAGAAATATATATTTCCGTGGCCATTATAAGAGGAAATACTAGAGAGGGTATCCGGATAGAGACGCCCAGCCCAAAGGCTCCTTAGTGGTCTTCAAATTCTTAGTACAGTGTCTACAGTTCTTTTTTTTTTTTTTTTTTGGTACTGGAGATGGAACCCAGGGGCATTGTACCTCTGAGCTATCCCCAGCCCTAATTTTTAGTCTTTTTATTTTTGAAACAGGATCTCACTGAGCTGCAAAGGGCCTCGCTAAGTAGCTGAGGCTGTCCACGAACGATGATCCTCCGGTCTCAGCCTCCCGAAGGTTGGGATTACAAGTGTGTGCCACCACGCCCAGCTTTCTGGAGTTCGCTTATTTCACAGATGTTTGCTGAGTCCTTAGACCAGATGCCTGCTACATCCCAGGCTCTGGAGTCACTGTGGTGGACAGAACACAGCCTGTGCCCTTAAGGGAGTTGAATGGATAGAAACGTGGAATGGATGGAAACTTCTGTGCCACCAACCTCCTCAACATGGGGAGTGAGCTCCCTGGTGCAGGGCAGCTCCCCCGAAGGAGGTAGAGTCCACTTTTGGGTCCAATAGAAACAGGGCAGAATCAAGAAAGAAAAACACATTTCCCAGATTTGGAAAGAGACAAACCATGTTTGTTTCTTTGTCACCAGTTTCTCCATGGACTTTCAAAGTAGACCCTGGCCCGGGCGTGGTGACGCACGCTTGTAATCCCTGCGCTTGGGAGGCAGAGACAGGAGGATCGCGCAGGTTCGAAGCCAGCTGCGCGCACTGGCTTAGGAGATCCTGTTTTCCAAATAAAAATGTAAAAATAGGTCTGGGAGTGTAGCCCAGAGGTAGAAGGGCTTCCAGGAACCCCAGTACCAACAAAACAAAACAAAACAAAACAAAACAAACAAACAAACAAACAAACAAAACAAAACAAAAAAACAAAGTAGACCCTGGGAGGAGGGTGGCATTTTTTGTGTGTGGCATTGGGTCATTGAACTCAGGGGCATTCTACCTCCGAGGTACCCCCAGTCCTATTTTATTCTTTATTTTTTGCGGTACCGGGGATGGAACCCAGGGGCATTCTATCTCTGAGCGATACCCCCGACCCCTAATTTTTTATTCTTAATTTTTGAAACAGGGTCTCACTGAGTTGCAAGGGGGCCTCACTAAGTAGCTGAGTCTGTTCAAGATTCATGATCCTCCCGTCTCCACCTCCCGAATGCTGGGATTACAAGCGTGCGCCACCACGCCCGGCTTCCTATTTAATTCTTTAGTTTGAAACAGGGTCTCACTAAGTTGCGGAGGGCCTCGCTAAATAGCTGAGGCTGACAACGAATCTGCGATCCTCCTGTCTCAGCCTACCGAGTTCTGAGATTATAAGCGTGTGCCACCACACCTGGCTACCACCCTCCTTTGATAGTCAAGAAAATGAGGTGCAGAGAAGGGAGGCGGTTTGTTGAAGGTCACAGAGCTCTCCTAAGTGGCAGAGCCAACTTGCTGGGCCAGGTGTGTCTGCTCGTCCTTCACCCCAGGGTCTCAGAGTCCTGTGTCCTGCCGTCCCCCTCTGGGGAGAATGGCCTGCAGGGCTGGCCTGCCCCAGGCTCTATCCCAGAGCCCAAAGGACACTGCAGTTAAGGGAGGTTTTGAGAGCGAGGCTAGATAAGGAGAGGCACCTGTGAGGAGGGGATGGGCCAGAAAACTCTCTACTGCGCTTCTAGTGGCCCACGTAAAAGGGGAAGTGTCCCGGACAGAAAAACAGCCTGCCGGTGGCCCGCGAGGCACGCAGCTCTTCTTCATTCTTCTCCAGACTCATTTCTCCAGGGGACATTGCCCAGGTGACACTGTTACAGGGCAGTCCCCCCGGCAGCCTGACCATGTGCAAGTCCACCAGGGTTCAAATGATTCAGGAGTTAGGAAGCTGGGAGGAGAATGGTGAGATGTCCAGGGAAAGCTGGACACAAGACACCCCCAGCCACAGCCCCAGGATCAGGAGACTCAGAGGCCCCAAAACGGTTATCTGTAACGAGGTTACTCCTCTTGGCTTAGACGGGAAGACTGGAGAGGGGAGGGGCGGGACCCAGGGAAGAGGGAGGGGTCCAGGGAGGAGGGAAGCCACTGGGAGCCTGGGGTCTTCCTGCTGGCTGCTCGGGGCCAGGCATTCAAGGACCGAGTCTACCCTACTCAGGTATGGTCGGTGTGTTAGTTAGCTTTCCACCACCATGACAAATACCTGAGGTCATCAATGTCTAAAAAAACAAAAAATTAGCTGGGCACGGTAACGTACACCAGTAATCTCCGTACTTGGGAAATTGAGACAGGAGGATCACGGGTTCTTGGGTGGCCTCAGCAATTTTGTGAGACCCTGTTCTAAAATAAAAATATAAATAGGGCTGGGAGGTATAGCTCAGAGGTAGAGTGCCCCTGGGTTCAATCCCCCGTAAAACACACACACACACACACACACACACACACACACACACACACACACACACTTAAAAAAAAGAAAAGAAAAATAGCCAGGCGTGGTGGAAGATGCTTATAATCTCAGTACTTGGGGAGGCTGAGACAGGAGGATCACTGGTTTGAGGACAGTCTCAGCAAATAATGAGACTCTCAATCAACCTAAAGAGATCCTATTTCAAAATAAAAATAAAAGCCGGGCGTGGTGGCGCACGCTTGTAATCCCCGCGCTTGGGAGGCAGAGACAGGAGGATCGCGCAGGTTCGAAGCCAGCCGCGCGCGCTGGCTTAGGAGACCCTGTTTCCAAATAAAAATGTAAAAATAGGTCTGGGAGTGTAACCCGGAGGTAGAAGGGCTTCCAGGAACCCCAGTACCACCAAAAAAAAAAAAATAAATAAAATAAATAAAATAAAATAAAAATAAAATAAAAATAAAAATAAAAATAAAAATAAAATAAAAATAAAGCTGGGGGTGTAGCTTGGAGATAGAATACCTCTGGATTCAATCCCCACTCTCTCTCTCTCTCTCTCTCTCTCTCTCTCTCTCTCTCTTTCCTTCCTCTCCACATACACAAGGTTTGTTGTGGCTCACAGTTTTAGAGGTTCTGGTCCATGATCAGGCCAACCCTTTCAGGCCTCTGGTGAATATACCTGCTAGTGTTGAGGGAGGAGACCTGGCAGAACAAAGCCACTCATCTCATGGCCAGGAAGCAAAAGAGAAGCAGCAAAGGGGGCTGGGGTTCTACTGTCCCCCCCGAGAGCCTGCTTCCAAAGACCTGAAGACCTCCCAGTAGGCCCCACCTCTTAAAGGTCCATCACCTCCAAAAAGTGCTGTGTGCTGTGTGCTAGGGACCAGGGTTTGAACGCATGGGTCTTTGGAGGACATTTATCCAAGCCATAGCAGTCAGTAACAGAAGAATTTCACCTACAGCCTTCCTGGGCCTCAAGACAAACAATAGACTAGAAGATCTGTGTGTACACCACTCTCAGGAAGTGCATAGCATTCTCAAAAAGAAACTTTCATATGTCCTGAAGGAACTTTCTGGAAATAGCCTGGCCTGTAATTTTGGGAAGTTAGATAACTATCTTTGAGTGAGGAAGTTCAACCTAGAGAAACAAGGTTATGGAGTTCTTCAGAATCAATAGTTTTGTGAGGTGGAATATCTGGAGTTGAGGTAGAATTCCAGCAACCCCAACAGCAGAACATCTTTGTCAGCTAAGTGATACCCATTCTTGGCAACCTCTCTCAGCCACATCTGTTCCCCAGAAGGAGGTAGGGAAGGGGAAAGAGAAAGCAAGGCTGCCTCTCTGAAAGAACCGATGGGTTCAGGGGACACGGGGCAGGGGTTCCTATGTTACATGGCGGTCTAAAAGTTCCATCCTCTCAATACCTGGATGGAGCCTTGGTGTCCCCAGCAGTGGCTGGCTGCTGGGGCAAGGACAGAAAGATAGTGAAGAAGACAGGAGAGAGGAGGGGAAGGAAGGGGACAGGAGCTGGGAAAAACCAGATGCAGTGGTGCACGCCTGTAATCTCAGGACTTGGAAGGCTGAGACAGGAGGATCTCAGGTTTGAGGCCAGCCTCAGAAACATAGAGGCACTCTCAGCAATGTAGCAAGACCTTGTTTCAAGTCAAAAAATAAAAAGAACTGGGGGTGTAGCTGGGAGGTAGAACACCCCTGGGTTCAATCCTCAGTAACACACACACACACACACACACACACACACACACACCAAAAAGCTCTAAGGCAGATATGGCTTTGTGATGACCTCAACTTTACCTTGCATCTTGCCACCTGGAAGAAGAAGCAACAGGTACCAGAACTCAGCTGCCATAGCCCCATGTGAGGGATCCAGAATCGGAGGTCCAACTCTGCTTAGCCCTTCCCAGCTGGGCACCCTATGGCTGGATGAAGCCCAAGGTCCCTCTGTCTTATGGGCATCACAATCACCTAGGAAACTTCTGGAAAGATGCAGACTTTTTTTTTGGTGATATGGGGGATTGAACCCAGGAGCATTCTACCTCTGAGCTACACCCACAATCCTATGTCATTTTAAAAAAATTGAACGGGGTCTTGCTAAGTTGCTGAGGGCCTCTCTGAGTTGCTGGGTCTGCCTTTGAACCTGAGATCTTCCTGAAATCTCAGTTCTTGAGATGGGGGATAGCAGGTTCGAGACCAGCCTCAGCAACTTAGTGAAACTCTCAGCAATTTAGCAAGACCCTGTTTTGTTTTGTTTTTGTTTGGTTTTTTTTGCGGGTCTGGGGATGGAACCCAGGGACATTTGACCTCCGAGCTACGCCCCCTGACCTATTTTTTATTATTTATTTTGAAACAGGGTCTCACTGAGTTGCGGAGGGCCTCACTAAGTAGCTAAGGCTGTCCGCAAACTGCGATCCTCCGGTTTCAGCCTCCTGAATGCTGGGATTACAAGTGGGGGCCACCATGCCCAGCAAGACTCTGTTTTTTTTTTTTAAAAATTTTTTTAAAGGGCTGGAGGTATAGCTCAGAGGTAAAATTCCCTGGAGGTTAATTAGAATCATCTTATGTGCTCCCTTTGGGTGTAGACTTGGCTTCCTCTGGTTGATTCTGAGTTTGAGCAGGGGAAGAGATAGGAAAGCTGGCAGTTACTGACCAAGCACTGAAGGTTCTGAGCCAAATGAAGTGGGAATTGTGGGTCAAGTGCTACTGATGTACACGGTCTGGCCATAGGCTCTATTTCCTACTCTCAATCTCCAACTAGCAGATTTCCTCCATTTGCAGAAAACTCTGTGTGTGTGTGTGTGTGTGTGTGTGTGTGTGTGTGTGTGTGTGTGAGAGAGAGAGAGAGAGAGAGAGAGAGAGAGAGAGAGAGAGAGAGAGAGAGACACACTGGGGATTGGACCCAAGGCCATTCTATCTTTCTGAGCTATATCCCCAGACCTGTCTTTGTTTTTGTTTTTGTTTTTGCAGTACTGGATATGATGGAACCCAGGGGCATTCTACTTCTGAGCTACACCCAGCCCTATGTTTTAATTATTTATTTTGAAACAGGGTCTTACTGAGTTGCAAAGAACCTCACTAAGTAGCTGAGGATGGCCTTGAACCTGTATCTTCCTGTCTCAGCCTCCTGAATGCTAAGATTACAAGTGTGTGCCACCTCGCCCAGCTTGTTCTGTTTTTGTTTTGAAATAAGATCTCACTGAGCTGCTGAGGGCCTTGCTAAATTGCTGAGGCTGTCCTTGAATCTATGATCCTCTAGTCTCAGCCTCCCAAGTACTGGAATCATAGGCACACCAGAGCACATCCAATGTAGAAATATACTCTTCTTTCCAGAGTTAAACCCACCACTATTTGGATGCGAATTCTGGAGGAGGATTTCCTTCTCCCAGCAGAATGGCCCGTCTTTTGTATTGTTTAGTCTGACTACTTAAAAAAGAAACTTTTTTTTTTTTTGCCCTAGATGTGGCTTTTTTAATTGGTGCATTGTGATTTTACATAATAATTATACGCGCATGATATTGAGATTCATTGTGATATATTCATACACATAATTGTTATGATTGCATATATAATAATAATGCATAATTGTTCTTCCATTCCCCCTGCGTCCGCTTCTCCCTCCTCCTCCCTCCTCACACCCACTCTCACTGCTCCACTGAGCTCTCTTTTATTTTCATCAGGTTTCCCTTTTTCCCCCCTTTTTTCTGTCTAACTTCTACATATGTGAGAACACATGTGACCCTTGGCCTTCTGAGTCTGGCTGGTCTCATTTAGCATAAGGTGCTCCAGTTCCGTCCATTTTCCTCAATATGGCATTACCACGGCACACTTATACTACATCTTCTGTGTCTCCCCCTCTGCTGACGCACACCTAGGCCGGGCCCAGAACTTGGCTATTTGTTGCACTGCTACGAACATGGATATGCGTGGATTGCTACAGTATGTTGACTTCAATTATTTTGGGTAAAAAGGATTGGGTAAACACCGAGGATTGCTATAGCTGGGTCATGTGGTGGTTCTATTCCTAGTCTTTGGATGGAGGAGGTGAAGGGACATTAATAGCTTCCCTGTACTAAGTGTCTCCCGCAGAACCTTTTGTGTACTTACAGACTCCCAGTTGCAAGTAAGGGCCTCTCTGCTCCTTAAGATTTTTTTTTTTTTAACTTTGAAAGCGACTCTATATACTTAAAATCCTTGTAAATTCCTGAGTGATGGGGTGATAGAAGTGTCTTGCACAGAGCTCCTAAATTCTTTGGCAAGAAAGTAAATACTCTGTTCTAATGAGGTGACTCTTGGTGGGCTCCTGGGTAGCTTCAGGATGGGGGCGTGGTAGAAAGATCCAGCCATGATGAGAAGCTTGGAACTTTCAGCCTCATTCCTCATCCTCCAGGGAAGGGAGAAGGGCCAGAGATAGAGTTAATCTATGCAATGAAACCCCTGTGCAATGAAACCCCCATCCGAGTCTCAGTTATAGGGTTTAGAGCTTCCAGACTGGTGAGCACATTTATGCTGGGGTAGGGGTGGTGTACCCCCGCTCCATGGGACAGAGCTTCTGTGGACAGAGCCTTTCGGAACGTTGCCAAGGTACTTTTGCATCTGGCTCTTTATTTGCATCTTTTTCAGCATCTTTTAGATTAAACCAGTAAACCAAAGCAAAGCATCTTTATATTCGATCAAACCTGACGAGGGGTCAGAAGACACTCAGATTTGTAGCCAAGTTAGGCGGAAGTGTAGTACCTGGGCCCCAGTGCTCATGGCTGACATTTGAACTGGGAGCAGCCTTTGGGCTGAACCCCCAACCTGTGGGATCGATCTGTGCAATTTTCAGGTAGTATCAGAATTGAATTAAATTGTAAGACACTCAGTTGCTGTCCACAGAGAATCAGAGGCTTGTGTGGTATGGAAGCCCCACATATTTGGTGTCAGAGTGTTGTGAATATAAATTTTTTTTTCTTTTACAAGATCGTGCAGTTTGCCTGTAAAGCAGGGTTGGTATTAACCCCCACAGCGCTCTTGACTAATGTGTTGTGTTTCCCTCCAATTCTTTGAAACCACAGACCATCATTTATAATTTTACAGCCACCTAATGCCTATAACAGCTCCGTGTATAATACAAAATGTGCTTTATTGACATTTTATAAAAATTTAATTGAATCCAGTTGTCCGTGGCTTTTTCGACGTAAATTTGGGTGGAACAGCTGAGCATAGTGGTGCACATTGTAATCCCAGTACTTGGGAGGCTGAAACAGGAGGATTGCAGGTTCGAGGACAGCCTCAGCAAGGAGTGAGATTCTCATCAACCTAGTGAGACCCTCTTTCCAAATAAAAATAAAATAGGGCTGGGGAATATAGCTCAGAGGCAGAATGCCTCTGGGTTCAATCTCTAGTCACACACACACACACACACACACACACACACACACACACAGAGGTGAAATATCCCTAAAATGCTCTGAAATTTAGAGTTTGGGATTCGATTTTTTTTTTTTTCGTGGTACTGGGGGTGGAACCCAGGGGCATTCTACGTCCAAGCTACACCCCCAGCCCTACTTTTTATTTATTTTGAAACAGGGTCTCAATGAGTTGCAAAGGGCCTCACTAAGTAGTAGCTGAGACTGGCCGTGAACAGTGATCCTCCTGTCTCAGCCTCCCAAATGCTGGGATTACAAGTGTGCACCACCACACCCGGCTTGGTGATTTTTATGCAGGTAAAGTCTATGGAAGTAGTGGATGTGTGTGTGTGTGTGTGTGTGTGTGTGTGTGTGTGTGTTACTATAGATTGAACTCGGGGGCATTCTACTTCTGAGCTACATCCTCAGCTCTGTTTTATTTTTTTTTATTTGAAAACAGGGTCTCACTAAATTGCTGGGGCTGGCTTTGAAACTGTGATCCTCCTGTCTCAGTCTCCCAAGTACTGGGATTACAAGGGTGTACCACCAACACACAGCATATGCAAGTATTCTAAAACCAGAAAAACTCTGAAATCTGAACCACTTCCAAGCATTTCAGATAAGGGCTATTCAACCTGTGTTCAATACATTTTGTAGGTGGCTATTGATTTGAACTGCTCATGGAGTTAACATCCACATGGTGATGGGTTTCACTCTGGAAAGAAGAACAAACACATTTCTAAGTTAGATGTGGTGGGGCACACCTAATCTCAATACCTGTGAGGCTGAGACATGAGGATCAAAGATTCCAGACCAGCCTTAACTATATAGCGAGACTCTTCAAAATACCAAGGCTGGTTGGGCGTGGTGGCGCACGCTTGTAATCCCAGTACTTGGGAGGCAGAGACAGGAGGATCGCAGGTTCACGGACAGCCTCAGCTACATAGTGAGGCCTTCTGCAACTTAGTGAGACCCTGTTTCAAAAATAAAGAATAAAAAAAGGGCTGGGGGTGTAGCTTAGAGGTAGAATGCCCCTGAGTTCAACCCCCAGTGCCCCTCCCCCCAAGGAAAAACAAAAACCCAAGGCTGGACAGGTGAACTGGGCCAGACAAACCAAACCAGTATAGAATTTAATTACAGTAAGTAAACTTTGGTTGGTTTCAGAAGGCTCTATAATTAATTAATTGACTAAATTTAGTCAGTAAGCAGTTAAGCTGTAACCAATTGATTTTTTGGTTGACTAAGCTGTGGCATATTAAATTATTTTCTAGGTCCCCTCCCTTCTGTCCTTCCTTCCTTCCTTCCTTCCTTCCTTCCTTCCTTTTGTGGTGCTAGAGATTAAACCCAGGGGCATTCTACCTCCAAATTACACTCTCAGCCCAATTTTTTTATTCTTTATTTGCAAACAGGGTCTCACTAAGTAGCTGAGGCTGGTCGCGAACTCAGATCCTCCTGTCAGCCTCCCAAATGCTGGGATTACAAGTGTGCATCACCACACCTGGCTCCTTTTTCCTTCCTTCCTTCCTTCCTTCCTTCCTTCCTTCCTTCCTCCCTCCCTCCCTCCCTCTCTCTCTCTCTCTTTCCTTCTTTCTCCCTGTACTAGAGATGGATCCCAGATGCCTTCTACCTCTGAGCTACACCCCAGCCCTATTTTACTCTTTTATTTTGAAGTGGGGGCTCATGAACTTTCAAAACTTCACTGAGTTGCCGAGGCCACAAACCTTCGACCTTTCTATCTCAGCCCCCACGTACTGGGATTACAAATGTGCGCCACCACACCCAGTATCCTATTCTTATAAAATGCTTTCAGATCGCATGGTTGGCTGGTGTTCTCAGGATCTGCTCCAGTTCTGGGAGCAACCCGACTTGTGAATCATTTTTGTTTTTCTCCAATAAGTTTTACTAAGTTTAGTTGATTTACTTATTTTTTCGGTGCTAGAAGTGGAGCCCGGGGCTTTGTGCATGCCAGGCAAATGCTCTCCACTGAGCTATACCCTACCCTGGTATTTTCCTTTTGACCTTGTGCCAGAACTCCCAAGGGCAGGCTGAGCCTGTGGCAGGATACCCCAGGTTCAGATGCCTTCATCCTCTCCCAGCCGTGGACAGGCAGGCCAGGATGCTCTCTGGAGTACATCCCCATTACACACCCAACCCTGCTCCCCTGAGAGATGAGAACAGATGAGACACAAACACCTTTCAAGAAGTCACAGTTTACTTGCATTGTTATTTGAGAACGAGGACTGGGTCGGCACTCTTGACAAACAAAAGTCACTGTATCTCATGCATAGAAAAAAAATAAAAGTGGGGGTCTTTCTGCCCCCTTCAGTTCCTCCCCCATCTTCCCTCCGTCAAAATGTGGGGAAAGCCCAGTACTGAAGGCAGAGGAAGTCTTTGTCCCCAAAACAGCAAGAAGCAAGTGGTGTCACCGGGCAGAACATCTCAAAGTCCTATCTTTGCAAAGGAATGTAAAGATCCAGGCTGGCCCCTCACCCTGGTCCTTCCTGTCTTCTTCCTGACAAAAGCCAATGAGTTCTTGAAGAACTGAGAAGAAGGCAAAGAGGGCAGGACCGGCTGTGAATGCCGCAAAGGGGCCCTCCACTTTTGTTGGGTGTTTGTTTATTCCATGTGTTGAAGATGGGACCAGCCTGGAGCATCCCTTACGTGCAGAGGAGCTGCCTCTGTTACAGGTCACCATCCCCAGATGGACAGCCAGACAGACAGACAGACAGCCAGCTAGACAGACAGCCCTTGAGCCCACTGCAGGACCAGACGGCCTGTTGAAGCGAGCTGTAGGCTGTGGCACAAGTGAGTTGTGTCTGCATGAGCTTGGGTCACACCTGGGCTCTGATGGAGCCTGCAGGTCAGAGAAGGGCCAGCTCCAGGTCATGAGGGAAAACGCAAAAGGCTGCCCCTGCTCCCCTTCCAGGACCTTCTCACCCAGCTCAGGAAAGACTGGGGGCCCGGATGCTTGGAGCTGTTGCTCAGCCTCCAGGGAGCAGGCCAGCTGGTTTCCTTGGGAATCTCATACAACAGATGCCTCCTCTATGGGCATACAGGAAAATTAGCTCTTGCCCTGTCTCTGCTGGCTGCCCAGGCCCCAAGCATCCTGGCAAGGAGCCAAGGCCAGGCCCAAGCTCAGGGCGGGAGAGCAGGTATCCATTAGACGGCAGTGCTGTTGCCATGGTGTCTCTGGACGGGTGGCCTGACGCCCGCTGCCCTGGGCGCCGAGGGAGGCCGCTTCTGCTTGGCATCCAGGTTCTTCATGTATTTCTGGACCCACGGCTGCCTGGGGTCGCTGCAGAACTTGCGGCCCTTCTTGGTGGTGAAACTGTGGGGGGAAAAGTACCGGCGCTCACCTGAGGCCTGGCAAGGCCTTGGGGCCACCTCACTGTATGCAGAGGTGGGTACGGGAGCCCCTAGCAAATCCTTGGCAGGCGATGTCCAGCTCATTCCAGGTCCTCCCTGCCGTAGGGAGCCCAGGCCTGCCTTTAGAGAATGCTGGATCTGAAGAAAGGGACACAATCTCTATCCACGGGGAGAAGTAAAAAATGCAAGAACTATCCCCCTCCATAAAAGGCAGGTGCCCGCAGTTCACACAGTGTATGTGGAGATGGGGCTACTGAGGACTCCAGAGCTGGGGGGGCACCGTGGGAGGGCCCTCAGAGCCTGGGGGGAAGGCACCAGTCATGGGACTGAGTCTGATGCCAGGTGAGGAAAATCAATAACAAATACCAACATTACGTTCCTACTGCATGCCACTGCTCACAAAGGGAGCCCACACCTGTTACCTCGTTGAGGCTGCTATGAAGCTATTTGGTACCCAGAGACCCGGTACACGTGTGACCTTGAGCAAGTCGCCCTTCTGAGCCTCAGTTGCACTTGGTAACATGGGAACAATCAGACCCCTCCAGGATTGCTGAGGGGGTTTGTTAAAATGATGGTGTAAGCTGGGTGTGGTGGCGCACGCCTGAAATCCCCGTACTTGGGAGGCTGAGATTGGAGGAGCCCCAAGCAATGTCAAGAACCTCCTCTCTGCAACTTAGTGAAGCCTTGTCTCAAAAAGAAAAAAAAAAAAAAAAGATATAGCTGGAGGTAGAATGCCCCTCGGTTCAATTCCCAGTACTGCAAAGAAAAAAATAAATGATGGTATATGCCCCCAAAGGTGAGATATATATATATATATATTCCATAAATAACTGTTGGATTTAAGATTTCCTCTCAGTTTTTATATCGTTACCATTATTATTAATAGTAGCCCCAGGGATCGAGCCCAGGAACATTCTGCCTCCAAGCTACACCCCCAGTGTTTTGTCTTGTTTTTGAAACAGGGTCTTGCTAAGTTACTGAGGTTGGTCTTGAACTTGAGATCCTCCTGTCTGAGCCTCCCACATAGTGGGATTACAGGTGTGTGCCACCACGCCCAGCTTCCTCCTAGTCTTATGGGTGAGGAGGCCGGAGCCCAGAGAGGCGATACAGGAGGCTAACGGGACCCCCTAGCGTCCCTGTAGGCTCGTGGCCGTGCCCCTCTCCTGGAGAAGTACTCACATCACTCCCGCCTTCGGGCAGATGCTCCCGCTGGACAACTGGTAGCTTGCCACTTGGCTCTCGGGAATTTTCTTGGAAATAAAGGCCATGCAGCAAGACGAGGGGATGACCACAGAGTCTAAAAAGAGACAGACGGGAGAGCCGTGTCCTTTCCCAGTCTGCTGTAAGCTCTGGACCTCGAGCACAGAGCTCACGCCTGCACCAAACACCCCCAGTCCGCTCACCAGGCACCCTGCCATCGGTCCTCCACCCTCTGCTGCAGCCAGTCAGCCATGCACTAGGAACTATGCCCTGCCCAAGAGCCATGGGCTGCGGCTGGGGGTCTCACCTGCGGGGGCCATGTGGTGGGCAGCAAGGGCCAGCAGCAGGAGGCCGGTGAGGATGGTCGTGGCACCTGCCATTCCTGGAGAGCAGAGGCAGCAGCTCGGGGCTCAGAGCCAGAGTGTGGGAGGAGAGGCCTGGGGAGCTGACGCTGGGTCCTGGGAGAGCGCTCTGACCTGCCCACCTCTGTCTCTGCCTTTTATAGGAGCAGCAAAGGAGAAATATGCGCAGATATAATCCACCCCCATGCCCAGACTTCCTCGAAAATCCTGAGGCCTCCGAGGTCAGAAAGGGGAAGTTGTTGTCCAGCTGTTTCCAGCTGAGTCAGGGAGTAATTTGGGGTTCACCAAGAAAGAGCTGGAGGAAGGCCCCCACCCTGCCTGGGTCAAGGGCCCAAAGCAAATGGGGACCACGGCTCTGCTGCTCATTCCCAGTGGGATCCTGGGTAAATGCGTCCAGTTCCTCCAGCTGCCATGAATAGAATTGTCTGTTCATTCAGTCATCACATTTTTGTATGTGTGTGTGGTACTGGGGATTGAACCCAGGGGCATTCCACCTCTGAGCTACACCTCCAGACCTTTACATTTTTATTTTTTATTTTATTTATTTATTTATTTATTTATTTATTTATTTATTTTGGTGGTATTGGGGATGGAACCCAGGGGCCTTCTACCTCCAGGCTATACTCCCAGACCTATTTTATATTTTATTTGGAAACAGGGTCTCTTAAGCCAGCAGAGGCTGGCTTCGAACCTGCACGATCCTCCTGTCTCAGCCTCCCAAGTGTGGGGATTACAAGCGTGCGCTAGCATGCCCAGTTTATTTTTTATTTTTTGAAATAGTCTTACTAAGTTGCTGAGGAGCTTGCTAAACTTCTGAGGCTGGCCTCAAATCTGCAATCCTCCTGTTTCAGCCTCTCAAATGGAATTACAGGCTGGGCGTGGTGGCTCATGCTTGTAATCCCCGCACTTGGGAGGCTGAGACAGGAGGATCGCACAGGTTCGAAGCCAGCCTCAGCTACTTAGTGAGGCTCTCTGCAACTTAGTGACACCCTGTTTCCAAATAAAATAGAAAATAGGTCTGGGAGTATAGCCCGGAGGTAGAAAAGCCCCTGGGTTCCACCTCCAGCAACACACACACACACACACACACACACACACACACACACACACACACACACACACACACACACACACACAAATGGGATTACAGGCACAAGCCACCATGCCCAGCTCCTGTTTTATTTTGAAGCAGGTTCCTGCTAAGTCATGCTCCGGCATCGAGCCTGTGACCCTCCTATCGCCGCCTTTCCAACACTGGGATTACAGGTGTGGACTGTGAGAAGTATAAAATCGTTTCTGTCAAATAGGTGGTCAGACAGCAGCCATTTTAGCTCATATAACCTTTGGTTGACTGGAATCTTCCAGAATCTTTTTTTTTTGGGGGGGGAGGTCTCGGGATGGAACCCAGGGGCATTCGACCTCCAAGCTACACCCCTTGCCCTAGTTTTTATTCTTTATTTTGAAACTGGGTCTCACTGAGTCGCAGAGGGCCTCACTGAGGAGCTGAGGCTGTCCGCGAACCGCGATCCTCCAGGTTTCAGCCTCCCAAGTGCTGGGATTACAAGCGTGCGCCACCACGCCCGGCCTTCCAGAATCTTAAACTGCTTCAAAACTCCCACCACTGCCAGAAATAAGCCAATCACTGCAGAGTTGCACTTTAAACCTCGTTTCCCCCTGGTGCGCACCTGTAATCCCAGCACTTGGGAGACTGAGGCAGGAGGATTGCAGGTTCAAGGACAGCCTCAGCATGTAGTGAGGCTCTCACTAACCTAGAGAGATCCTGTTTCCAAATAAGAAATAAACTCAGGCTGAAGGTGTAGCTTGAAGGTAGAATGCCTCTGGGCTCAATCCCCAGTATGGGGAAAAAATAAAATAAAGAAAGAAAGTAATAAAATAGGACTGGAGGTGTAGTTCAGAGGTAGAATGCCCCTGGGTTCAATCCCCCTTTTCACACACACACACACACACACACACACACACACACACACACACACACATTTGTTTCTTTGCCAAACTCTGTTTCATAGTTCCCATCTGTCTCAGAAAATAGCCTATGGTGTAGGGCTGTGAACTCGAGCCCACTCAGGGTGTCTGCTCGGCCGACCCCTGTCAGTCGCAAACCTTTCTGCAGAAGTACCGAGGCTTTGCCTTGCTGAGTGACTCTTTTGCTCGCCGACTTGCACTGGCACGCCCAACACTACTGCTCCAGTGTCTGCGGGGGAATCTAGAATCTAAATCCAACGTGTCCGCCGGGCGTGGTGGCGCACGCTTGTAATCCCCGCGCTTGGGAGGCTGAGACAGGAGGATCGCACAGGTTCGAAGCCAGCCTCAGCTACTTAGTGAGACCCTGTTTCCAAATAAAATATTTAAAAAAAGGTCTGGGAGTATAGCCCGGAGGTAGAAGCCTCTGGGTTCCACCCCCAGTACCACCAAAAAAAAAAAAAAAAAAAAAAAATCCAATGCGTCCTCCTCCGTTTCCTGAGTTTCTGGGAAACGTCCCTGCTGGATGGCTAGTTGGGTGGCTGTGTCCCCCACTGACCTGAGCACCTGGAGAGCAATGTCTCTCATTTCTACATCCACCAGGTCTCAAGCAGATCACCTGCTCAGTAGCCAGTGTTTGCAGAATGAATATAGGATGGATGGACGCTAAGACAATTTTCCCTGAACCAGAGAGGCCTATGACGTTTCCACCCAGCACAACTGGGGCCAACATCTGCACAGGGAGGAGACAGCAGGCGGGTCCCAGACATGGGGGCAAGACAGAAGCCAGGGGTCCATGGAGCCTCGTCTCATTGGCTGTCGGTATTCCTTTCCTTTCCTCTCCTCTCCTCTCCTCTCCTCTCCTCTCCTCTCCTCTCCTCTCCTCTCCTCTCCTCTCCTCTCCTTTCCTTTCCTTTCCTTTCTCCTTCCTTGGTTCTGGGGATTGACCCCAGGGACATCCTACCTCTAAGCTACATCTCCAGCTCTTCTTATTTTATTTATTTGGAAACAAGTTCTCACATCCAAAAATGAAACTTTACCTTTTTCTTGGGTACTGAGGTTGAACACAGGAGTATTCTACCTAGGAGCTACACTCCCAGTTCTTTTCTTTTATTTTTTTTTTTGGAAATAGGTTCTCACTACGTTGCTAAGGTGATCTCTAAATTGCTGAGGCTGGCCTCAAACCTGCGATCCTCTAGTGTCTGCCTCCCGAGTACTGAGATTACAGGCATGCGCCAACGCATCCACTTCATCGTCCTCCTTTGTGAAGTAAAAGATGCCAAGAGCCAGCTCAGCGCTCCGTTAGCTCTGCGTCTGTCCCTCTTGGCCAGCACTGACGGTCCTCACTTGGCAGTGTGTGCCAAAAAAGTTATGGGAAGAAAAGTTATGGGAAGCCGGGCGCGGTGGCGCACGCTTGTAATCCCCGCGTTTGGGAGGTGGAGACAGGAGGATCGCGCAGGTTCGAAGCCAGCCGCGCTGGAAAATAATAAAAGTATAAAATAGTGTAGCCCAGAGGTAGAAGGGCTTCCAGGAACCCCAGTACCCCACACACACACACACACACACACACACACACACACACACACACACACACACACACACAGTTATGGGAAAGCCCTTAAAGGGCGCGAGGGCTTCTCATCACTGCTGTGTAACCTCGTCTTAAGCTTTGTTCGTCAGCAGTTTGGCGGGGAGAGCCCTTTGTGAGTCTGGGTTGTATGACTCAGGGGCGCAGCGAGTGGGGTGCAGGAGGAGGAAGTGGGGAAGAGGGGGCAGCCAGGCAGAGCAGAGTGTGGACAGGCGCGAGCGGAGGGCTGATGCTCGTGGTCCGAGTGTCGCAACCCGAGTGGGCTGGCGCGGGGGGGGGCATCCTGTGGGAGGGGTCGGGAGGGAGTCCTGCACCGCACACTAGTAACATCCTTTAGGGGATTTTCCAAGCTCTCCCCCCCCCCTGGGGATTGAACCTAGAGGCATTCTACCTCCAAACTTTGCCCCCAGCCCAATTTTCTTTCTTTATTTGGAAACAGGGTCTCATTAGGTTTCTGAGAGCCTGCCTACGTTGCAGTGCTGCCTTTGAACCTGTGATCCTCTGGTCTCAGCCTGAAAAGTACTGGGATTACAATCCTGCGCCACCATGCCCAGCTTCCAAGACCTTAAAGAAACATCCAGCCTTAATGCCACAGCTGTAGAAGTAGTTAAGGCAGGGCTGACCAACTTCACTTTACAAGGGGAAAAGGGGGCTCTCAGGAGGGAAAGCAAGGCGTGGGGGCGCACACCTGCAGTTCCAGTGCTTGGGAGGCTGAAACAGAAGGATTACAGTGTAGAGGTCAGTCTCAGCAACTTAGTTAAAAGCTGCTTTACAAAAAAAAAAAAAAAAAAATAGCCGGGCGTGGTGGCGCACGCTTGTAATCCCAGCATTCGGGAGGCTGAGACCGGAGGATTGCGGTTGGCGGACAGACTCAGCTACTTAGTGAGGCCCTCTGCAACTCAGTGAGACCCTGTTTCAAAATAAAGAATAAAAAATAGGGCTGAGTGTGCAGTTTGGAGGTAGAATGCCCCTGGGTTCCATCCCCAGTACCACAGTAAATAAATAAATAAATAAATAAATATAAATAACCAAAAGGTTTGGGAGTATAACTCACAGGGAAACCCCTGAGTTCAATCCCTAGACCCCCCCCCCCAACACACACACACACGAGCGGGCAGCTGGGTGCCGTGGCGCACACCTGTACTTGGGAGGCGGGGACAGGAGGATCACAGGCTAGAGGAGGCAGAGGAAGAAGCTACCCAGGGAAGTGGGGGGCTCCCAGTCCCCAGCTCTGGGGTTTCCATCTGAGGAGTGGAGTGTTGGCCAGATCTCCTATCCCCACCTGCGGCAGCCACACCCCACGGTGATACAAGAATGGATGTTTTTCCATCTTGTTTCAGGTATGTTTTGTTATGGTCATCCTCTCTAATAAGGGGGTTTGTGTGTGTGGTGGAGATATTGAATCTTCCTAAGGTAAAATAAAAGGAACTTTCCATTGACTAAATAAGTAAATCAAGTAAAGACCAGAGCAGATAGTGTACAGATAGGACAAAAATGGTGACAACGGCCCCAGATGGTCTGAAGCCTGGGAAAGCTGGCCAAGGTGCCCTCTGCACTTGAGAGGCTGAGACAGGAGGATCACAGGTCCGAGCTCAGCCTCGGCCATTTAGCAAGCCCCTCAGCAACTTAGCGAGACTCTGCTTTAAAGTTAAAAATAAAAGGGCTGGGGGCTTGGAGGTAGAATGCCCTTGGTTCCATCCCCAGGATGCCCCCCATATAAAACAAGCAACCAACCAAACACTGTCATCACCTCCCGCAGTGTTCAATGAAGCGGGGCCAGGGCAGGAGGGGGCCGAAGGCCGGGGTAGAGTGAACATCTGGGAGAGGGCAGAGGGTGAAGGACGCAGAGCTGGCGCTGGCCGAGCTGGGGACAGTGGTCCTGCTCCTGGAAGAAGCATGGCCGGGCAGCTGGCCCGGTTGTCCTGTCTGGGTGAGCCATGACAGACCACCAAGCTGGGCCGATGGACAGTAGCCAAGGTGGCAAGGAGCCTCGAAGACGCCGCCTGGTTAGAAACGACCAGAAGAGGTGAGCTGACCGAGTGGACAAGAAATGCCTTCAGATGCCTCAGTGTGTGACCCAGAAAGGGCGTCTTGGGCCAGATAAGCCCCAGCCAGGGCAGAAGCAGACCAGCGGCAGAGACCTGTGATCTGAGGGTGGGAGGGACCCCTGGCTCCCTGGGACATTGCTGAGCTCCTGAGATTCCTGTCTTATCACTTATCCCCATTCCACAGGCAAGAAAACGGAAGCTTGGAGCAGACAGAAAGGGTAGAGCTGATAGGTGTGTGTGTGTGTGTGTGTGTGTGTGTGTGTGTGTGTGTGTGTGTGTTAGGGTTTTTAACCCAAGGGTGTTTTACCTTTAAGTTATTCCCTCAGCCCTATTTTTTATTTTTATTTGAAGCAGGGTCTCACTAAATTGCAGAGAGCCTCACTGAATTGCTGAGGCTGGTGCTTAACCTTGGATCCTCCTGTTTCAGCCTCCCATGTACTGGGGGGGGGGATGGAATCCAGGGGCATTTTATCTGCAAGATACACTCCCAGACCTGTGTTATTTTTTATTTAGAAACAAGGCCTTGCTAAGTTGCTGAGACTGGCTTTGAACCTGCAGTTCTCCTGTCTTAGCCTCTCAAGAACTGGGATTACAAGAGTGTACCACCACGCCCAACTAGAGCTGATATTTGAACTGTGTCCTGTCTGGATTCAGTAGCACCTTCCACAGCCCTGGAAGTCACCCCAGCCCTGAGAAGCAGCAGGACCACCCACAGCTCTGAGGTGCGGCATTAATGAGGGCGGATCTGTGGACTAATCACAAGACTGGAGCCAGGGGAGCCGGCTGGGGGCTTTCTGTGGATGTCCAGGGAAAGCATGAGGAAAGTCTGGATCTAGGGAGGGGGTAGGGAAAATCCAGTTCCATTCTTTCTGTTAGATATCCCTGAAGAACCTGCAGGAGAGGAGGATGCAGAATCTAAGGTGTCCCCGTCAAGATGCCCATCCCTACCTGCTGCAGTCTAAATGTGTCCCTCAAAGCTCATGGGTTGGAAATTACATACATACATATACATATATACATATACAAAACATATATATTACACACATCTATATGTATATGAAATTACATATATATAAATTACACACACATATGTATATATAATTGAACCTAGGGCCATTCTAACTCTGAGCTATACCCCCAGCCTTTTTATTTTTTTGAAATGGTTTGCTATGTTGTTGAAGGTCTTACTAAGCTGCCGAGGCTGGCCTAAAACCTGCTATCCTCCTGTCTCGGCCTCCCAAGTAATGGGATTACAGGTGTGCACCGCCACAACTGCTTATTGAAATTTGCTTTTATTTTGGTTTGGTTTGGGAATTGAACCCAGGGGCATTCTACCTATGAGCACACTACCAGCCCTTTTTAATTTTTTGTTTTGAAACAGGGTCTTCTTAGATTACTGAAAGTCTTGCTATATTGCTGAGGCTGTCCTCAAACCTGCAATTCACCTGTCTCAGCCTCCCAAGTACTGGGATTACAAGTATGTGCCACCATGCCCAAATTTACTATACCTTTTAAAAAACAGAAAATAACTGCCGGGCGTGGTGGCGCACGCTTGTAATCCCCGCGCTTGGGAGGCGGAGACAGGAGGATCGCGCAGGTTCAAAGTCAGCCACGCTGGCTTAAGAGACCCTGTTTCCAAATTTTAAAAAAAGTACAAAATAGGTCTGGGAGTGTAGCCCGGAGATATAAGGGCTTCCAGGAACCCCAGTACCACACACACACAAAAAAAAATAGAAAATAAGTGTGAACAAGGAAGCGGACACGTCACTTACCAATGGTGGAAACATAAATGGTACAAACACTGTGGAAATATTTGGTAGTTCCTCAAAAGCTAAACATAGAGTTACAATATGACTCAGCAATTCTGATACAAGATATATCCCCAAATAAATGGAAAACGTGCTCACACAGATATTTGCGTGCTACTATTGATAACCAAATGTGAAAATAAACTGCCAATCAACTGATAAATGGATAAACAGTGGTATATATACACAATAAAATATTATTCAGCCATAAAAAAGGAATAAAATACTGATAGATGCTACAATGTGGGTGAATTTTGAAAACATTACAGTAATTGCCAGAAGTCAGCCAGTAAAGCCACACAGTAGGCAATTCTACATGTAAGAAATGGTCAGGAGTTGGGCGTGGTGGTGCACGCTTGTAATCCCCACATTTGGGAGGCTGAGACCGGAGGATCGCGGTTCCTGGACAGCCTCAGCTACTTAGTGAGTCACTCCATAACTTAGTGAGACCCTGCTTAAAAATAAAGAATAAAAAATAGGGCAGGGGGTGTAGCTCAGAGGTCAAATGCCCCTGGGTTCCATCCCCAGACCCACAAAAGAAAGAAAGAAAGAAAGAAAGAAAGAAAGAAAGAAAGAAAGAAAGAAAGAAAGAAAGAAAGAAAGGAAAGAAGGAAGGGAGGGTCAGGATAGGCAAATCTATAGAGACTTAAGGTAGATTAGTGGTTGCCAGGGGCTAGGGGAAGGGAGGACTTGGGGACAGGCTGTCTTTTGGGGTTATGGAATTTGATCATAATATATTCACAGGTTGTGAACAGACTGCTTAATTTATACTTTAGAGGGGATAAAATGATGATTTTTTTTTTCTTTTTGCGGGTCTGGGGATGGAACCCAGGGGCATTCGACCTCTGAGCTACACTCCCTGCCCTATTTTTTATTCTTTATTTTGAAACCAGGTCTCACTGAGTTGCAGAGGGTTTCACTAGGTAGCTGAGGCTGTCTGCGAACCGTGATCCTCCAGTCTCAGCCTCCTGAATACTGGGATTACAAGTGTGCACCACCACGCCTGGCTCTAAAATGATGAATTTTGTGGATTTTTTCTCAGTTATAAAAAGAAATAGAGAAAACAGTAAAGACACAAAGGTTTTTCAAATATTGGTTCAATCAGTGGGGACATTCTGGCTTTAGTAAGAGCCATGTCCATTATCAAAGACCTGGCTCACCTCCCCCAGGTGACCTTTCATCCAACAGCCTGGTGTATCAGATGGCCACCTGGACGGCACAGGAAGGTGGGGAGCAGAGGGATTTCCCCCAGTCCTTCCCTGTGAGCTGGCGGAGGAGGAAGTTCCATCGGGGGTTCTTGCTCTAGCACCTCTCTCTCTCTCTCTCTCTCTCTCTCTCTCTCTCTCTCTCTCTCTCTCTCTCTCTCTCTCTCTCTCCCTCTCCAGTACTGGGAGCATTCTACTTCCAACCTATACCCCCAGCCCTATGTTGTTGGGTTTTTTTTAGTACTGAGGATGGAACCCAGGGGCATTTTACCTCCGAGCTACACTCCCAGCCCTATCTTTTATTTTTTATTTTGAAACAGGGTCTCACTGAGTTGCGGAGGGCCTCACTAAGTAGTAGCTGAGGCTGGCTGTGAACCAAACCATGATCCTCCTGTCTCAGGCCTCCCAGATGCTGGGATTACAAGTGTGTGCCACCACACCTGTCTTCTTTATTTTGAAACGTCATCTCACTAAGTTGTGGAGGGCCTCGCTCAGTATCTGAGGCTGGCCACGAACCCATGATCCTCTGTCTCAGCTCCCCAAGTACTGGGATTCCAGGCATGTGCCACCAGTCTCGGCTCCATTCTCTCTGTCTTGAGTCCCTGGTGAACCCCCTTACCCTCTCTGGCTCCGATATCAAAATCCACTCTGCAGAGGGGCCAGGAAAGGCACTTGCTCTTCCCATGGTGACTGATACTAGCTCTCCTCTGGTAGGCCTTTGCAAATGAGGGCACCGGGGCAGTTTTCTCACTAATGGGGAAGGGAGGATGGGGAGGGCGAACCCAGGAACGTGGGCTTGGAAGCCGAGGCATCCAGACGTACATCATGGCTGTCTACATGGCTTTTGCAGAGTAAGTCTGGAAGCAATGACCCAATAGGAAGGAGCTTGCCTGGCCAAACATTTCTCCAAAAAGAAATGGTTGAGCCAATTCTGGAGCGGGAAAAGTAGAGGTTGTGAATTGTTTCTTTTAAAGTGTGTGTGGTACTGGGGATTAAACTCAGGGCATTCTGCCTCCATGTTGCATCACTAGTCCTTTTAATTTTTAATTTTTACTCTGAAACATGACCTCACAAGATTGCTGAGCGTCTCACTAAACTGATGAGGCTGGCCTCAAAGCTGCGATCCTCCCGTCTCAGCTTCCCAAGTACCGAGATTACAGGCCTGCATCACCAGACCTGGCTGGGACATCTTTTTGTCACAGAAAGCAAGAAAGTGCTCATAGAAGATGATGTGGAGACACAGGGAGAAGATGTTCATCTGAACACCAAGGAAAGAGACCTGGACCCGACCCTTCATCTCTGCCCTTCGAAGGGACCATCACCGCCAACACCCTGAGCTCAGCCTCCTGGCCCCCAGGACTGTGAGATTTCTGGTGCTGATGCCACTCAGTTGGGGTTGCTTTGCTCTGGAAGCCCCTGTGAACTGACACAGGACAAGAGGGGAAGATCTACACTCTCAGCAGAATGCCAGCTGATAAACACAGGACATGAATTAGATTACCCGTGGGTGCTAAAATTAGGGGGTAAAAGTATGATGAGGAACAGGGTACTTACAAAGTCTCCCAGTGTCTCCCCACAAATTGCGTGTTAGTAACAAAGAGAAAATAGTACCTTAGAGCCAGGCGTGGGGGTGCATACCTGCCATCCCAGTACTTGGGAGGCTGAGACAGGAGAATTGCAGGTTCGAGGACAGAAGACCATGTTTCTTACCCAAAAAATGGGTTGGAGGTGTAGCTCAAAGGTAGAATGCCACTGGGTTCAATCCTCAGTACCACAAAAATAAATAAATAAGTAATAAGAGACTAAGAATGCAAGAACAACAACAACAACAACAACAACAACAACAAAATGTAGCCAGGCATGGTAGCACACACATATAATCCCAGTACTTGGGTGACTGAGTCAGGGGGATCACAAGCTTGAGACCAGCCTCAGCAGTTTAGAGTGACTCTCAGCATCCGAGTGAGACTTTATTTAAAAACAAAAGATAAGCCGGGCATGGTGGCGCACACCTGTCATCCCAGCGCTTGGGAGGCTGAGACAGGAGGATCGCACAGGTTCGAAGCCAGCCTCAGCTACTTAGTGAGGCTCTCAGCAACTTAGTGAGACCCTGTTTTTAAATAAAGTATAAAATAGGTCTGGGAGTATAGCCCGGAGGTAGAAAAGCCCCTGGGTTCCAACCCCAGTACCACAAAAATAAATAAATAAATAAATAAATAAATAAATAAAAACAAAAGATAAAAAGAGCTGAGGATATAGCTTGGAAGTAGGACACCCCTGGGTTCAACCCTGGTACCACATGCATGCACGCACACACAGCTACGATTTTTTGGAGTATTCCTAGTGGAGTTTGAAATTGGATTAAAGGCCAATCCACAGCCCCATAGAGACGTGTGTGTGTTGGGGGTACGACCCGCTTCAAGTGGTCTCGTGTGGTTGTGAGAATCTGAGGAAATGCTGGATGTGACACCTTTTAGTAAACTTTAAGACCAGCGCACAGGTACGTCTGCACCGCCTAGCGGAATCAGAGCCTTAAACAGAGGTGCAGATATTAAGGTCACTGGGGTCTTTCTGGGTCCCTGAAATCAGACTTTAAGTCAGTCTTCCTTACTGGCTGTGTGCATGTGCCTGTGCATGCATGTGTGCGTGCATGCGTGTGTGTGTGTGTGTGTGTGTGTGTGTGTGTGTGTGTGAAGCCGGGGATTGAACCTGTAGGTATTCTATCTCTGAGCTATACCCCTAGCTCTTCTTATTTTTTTATTTTGAAGCAGGGTCTCACCAAGTTGCTGAGGCTGGCCTCAGCCTTGTGATCCTCCTATCTCAGCCTCTCAAGTACTAGACTTACAGGCATGCACCACTGCTCCTGGCTCCTAAGTACACTTTGGGAAGGAAAATGACTTGAAGGATAGTACCAAAAATATTGGGGTTGTCCTTTTCTTGAGACTTGGGGCTGGATGGAAGAAAGCTGTCTTAAGGTCCTGCTTAGTGTAGATGAAAGTAGATATGCTTTGAGAGGTTAAAGATTTCCCCCTCCTTACCTGACTAGTCTAATACAGATAACTGACAATCACCCTTTAAATAATCCCCCTTTGTTAAAATAAAAATGTCTTTCTTAGTAGGGATAACAAATCCTACACACAAGCCAGGGACTCATACCTGTAATCCCAACTACTCAGGAGACTGAAGCAGGAGGATTGCAAGTTTGAAACCAGCTTGGGAAACTTAGCAAGATCCTTCCTCAAAGAAAATTAAATAAAAATAAATAAAAAGTAGTAGAGTACTTGCCTAGCATGCACGAAGCCCTGCATTCAGTACCCCGAAAAGAAAAAAAAAGCCCCAAGCAAACTAACAGACAGACAAAAAACAAAATCTCACACACATACCAACTAATAAAATCTAACCCAACGAATTCTTGTTCCCCCAGAAGTCCATGCTAACAGATCAGCTTCCCTTCGGCTCTTCCCTGCAAGCCCTGCCTGGCTCCTCTGACCTGGTCCTCTTATCATCCCCACTGCTCCAGGGAGGAAAATGAGGTTCGGAGGTTGCAATGGCATGCCCGAGGTCTCTAGGCCATGATGGAGCAGGCTGGGCCCCCGACTTCCCAGGGCCACGCACCGGTGGGCACACGGCTGGTGGCGCCATCCACGTCCTCGCTGGCTCTTCCATCCACCCCTTCCTTCCCACTTCCCCTACCACACTGTGGCCCAGCCTCCCCCAGCTCCCTCCTGCCCCAGCCTCCTCAGGTAGGGCGACAGACACTTCACAAAGATGCCAGGAGGGCAGCTGGGGCCGGGGCTGGAAGCAGAGGGGATTCAGAAGAGCATTCTGGGGGTGTCATGGCTAACTGTGGCATCCTCCTTCCTCACTACCAAGTGCATGCACACACACACACACACACACACACACACACACACACACACACACACTCACACTCCCAGGGTAGTCCTGGAAGCTACTTACCTAGAGGTGGCCGAGTGACGGCCTTAGCTTGGAACATAGAAACGCTCTCTCCTGACTTATCAGAACTGGGGTGGCCCGGAAGTATGGGAGGAGAGGAGGGGCCTCCCGAGGAGGGAAGGGAACCTGCTATACATCTTGCTTCCTTGGTCTGGATAGTCAGGAGCCCAAGGTTCAGGAGGACATTCAGGAGTCAGGGCTGCCTGGCAAGAGGCAGACATGGGCAGGGATGCAGGGCAGTCGATGCAGGGCAGCACAGTAAGCCATCGAGGGGATGGACTTCTGCCCACACACCCTGGGTCCTGGAAGGGGTGTGGCCCCAGGTGACGGCAGAAGGTGACAGGTGGCGGCTCTGGATCATCTCACCCTTTAGTCTCTGGATGGAAGAACTTTTGAGAGCTCAGCTGGAACAGAACGAGGGGGCAGAGATCGTGATTGAACCCAGGGTCACGGCTGGCCCCGCCGGGATGGTGAGCTGGGAGGCTGCAGCCTGAAGGGACCCAGGGGACCCTCTTGTACATCTCAGCATCACTGCTTGGTGCCTCCTCGATGCTGGGGCCCAAAGGGAACTCAAGGGAGGCAGAAGGAAGACAGTTGTGGTGGACAAAGCCATCCAGAGGCAGATCTGACCACCTCCGATGACATGGGAGCCCCGCCAAGGGAGAAAGATGTGCAGATATCCCGTAGGCAATCCAAATTGCAGATGAAGCCTGGCCATCCCTGGCTGTCTGGAACCCAGTAAGGATCCATTGTAGACTCCATGCCATAAGAGCTTAGAGTCCCCTTGGGGAAAACAAACACAGAAACAAGGCATCACAAAACAACACGAGAAGATCTGGGGAGCAGGGACTCTGGAGGCAGTTAGGCCTGGGCTCAGTTCTTGTCGCTCCTGACCTTGGCTTTGTCATCCAAGAAGTAGAGATAAAGCCCCCGACTTCCTAGAAGTGTCAAGAGGAGCTTGGACGGCTGTATATCATGTTCCTGGCTCAGCGCCTCGGTGCACTAAATGTTAATGAGGGGCAGGCATTGCTCATGCCAGATACCTGCCTGGTACAAAGGGCTGTTCAGGTGTGCTTTTGAGACGACAGGGAGGAGATCCCAGGAGTCAAAGGGGTCAAGGAATTCCAGGTCAAGGGAAAGAGAGCAGTCTGGTGAGCAGGGGATGTGGCTGAGCCTTGGAAAGTGATGAGAGAAGGTGAGGTCGGGGGACTGTGGGCAGGGAGCAGGGCGATCTATCACGAAGTGTCCCATGCCTCTTGCCCTGAATGCAGCCTCTTCTAGGTTTTTAGGATACCACCACCAATGATGGTCAGCAAGTGCCTTAGCAGGGCTCTGTTGATGGGTAAGGTTTTTTATTGTGCTGGTAAATATTTAACAAGTAATCTCTGCCGGGAAAGGTCTGATGGGTAGCGTGTGCCAATTTCCATGGTTTCAATTACAGGTGGTACACACCTGTAATCCCAGAACTTAGGAGGCTGAGACAGGAGGATCACAGGCTCAAGGCCAGCCTCCGCAACTTATCAAGACCCTCAGCAACTTGGTGAAATCCTGTTTAAAAAAAAAAAATAAGCCAGGTGTGGTGGTGCACACTTGTAATCCCAGCATTTGGGAGGCTAAGACCGGAGAATCGTGGTTTGCGGACAGCCTCAGCTATTTAGTGAGGCTCTCTGCAACTTAGTGAGACCCTGTTTCAAATTAGAAAATTTTAAAAAATAGGGCAGCGGGTGTAGCTCGGAAGTCGAATTCCCCTGGGTTCCATCCCCAGACCCACAAAAAATAAAATAAAATAAAAAAATAAATAAAAAAATAAATAAATAAATAAATGGCCTGGGGGTGTAGCTCAGAGGCAGAATGCCCCTGGGCTCAATCCCCAGTACCAAAAAAAAAAAAAAAAAAAAAGTCAATATTTCCATGCCAACTTCAACTTACCATGTTGATGTTCCTGAATTGGAGTTGAAAGACATGGGCATAGTTGGCTCTCAGACCCGTGTGAGCTGGCTCCAGAACCCCCGAGTGGTGCCTGGGATCAGGTGTTTGGGAGCTCAAGGTTCTTAAGTTCCTGGGAGGCTGAAGAACAGAACAGGAAAAGAGTGGTGTTGAGAGGGAGGTGGTAAGATAGTTGCTAGCCTGTAGCTCACGGGGGGCAGGTGGGTGCAGGAGGTGAGGAGGTGCCTACGGCTGTGCACAGGGGTCTTCCCCATGCGCCACAGCTCAGGACCCAGCCCTAAGGAGGCGAGGTGCTCCAGCACATAGCGGACGGGCGGGCAGCCCTAACTACCGCCCTTCTTTCTTCCCTAGAATCTAAGTTTCATCCGTCTCCCTGTTGAAATGGCTCCGGCTTGGAGGCCCAGGAAGGACCAGATTCTGCTGAGCCACAGATTTGGGGGCTGAGGACCTCACTAAATGGAGAAGTGAAAGGATTTTCTTCCTGAAGGACCCACACAGCTGGATTTCTTTCCTAAGATAGAAAACCTGGCGGAAGGAGCCCTGTTTGCAGAGGCCCAGCCCCCTGCTTGGCTATCCAAGACACGGAGGGCTGCATCTGGCCGCAGACACACTCCGCTCATTTGCTTGATCCCAAGACTCGTGGGATTAGTTGTCACAGTTGGGAATCTTGTGGTTCCATAGTTCCAAAAGGCAGTGTGTGTCAGGGAAGCCCTGTGCACTGGAGACCTGGCAGGAGCTGAAGCCCGCACTCCGACTCTACTCTGTGTGTGTGCAGTGGTGAGGTGTGGTGAGGTGTGGTGTGGTGTGTGTGTGTGTGTGGTGTCCTGGGGATGGAACCCAGGTGCATTCTACCTCCAAGCAATATCCCTAGCCCTTTTTATTATTTTTTTTATTTTGAAACAGGGTCTCACTGAATTGTGGAGGGCCTCACAAGTTGCTGAGGCTGGCCATGAACCTGCGATCCTCCTGTCTCAGCCTTCCCAGTACTGGGATTACAAGTATACACCACCATGCCCAGCTTGTTTGCTTGAACCCAGGGGCATTCTACCTCTGAGTTACTCCTAGCCCTTCTTTTATATTTTTATTTTGAAACACGTTCTTGTTAAATTGTTGAGGGTCTCAGTAAATTGCTGAGGCTGGCCTCGAACTTGGGATTCTCTTGTCTCAGCCTGCCAAGTACTGGGATTACAGGCGTGTGTCAGCACACCAGGCTCTGAACACTCTTCAGGAGGGTGTGAATTGAGACGGCAGTTTCCTCCCCTATGCACTGGTACTAGTGGCATCTGCTGGCCCCACCTTATTGAACTGGTGGTTGGCTCGGATGACGGAGTCACGGTGTGCTTTGTAAAGTGCAAAGCATCTTGAAGAGGTGAGCTATGGAAGGGGAGTTATGCCCTGTCCACCCAAGACTCCTGGGAGCCAGCTCCTGCTCATTTGCTCAGCAGCTCTGGCCACAAAGGAAATCACTGGGTGAGCTGGTTGGCTAAAAGTTACCCAGTAAATTTGGGCCCCTGGGGAAGGTAGAGTCCTATGAAATCTCCTCGCCTAGAATTTCTTTCTTCTCTCTCTCTCTCTCTCTCTCTCTCTCTCTCTCTCTCTCTCTCTCTCTTTTTTTTTTTCGTGGTACTGGGGGTGGAACCCAGGGGCTTTTCTACCTCCGAGTTATACTCCCAGACCTATTTCATACTTTATTTGGAAACAGGGTCTCACTAAGTTGCTGAGAGCCTCACTAAGTAGCTGAGGCTGGCTTTGAACCTGTGTGATCCTCCTGTCTCAGCCTCCCAAGCGCAGGGGTTACAAGCGTGTGCCACCACGCCTGGCTTTAGAATTTCATTTAGTTAATCTAGTGACTCTTCTGCTACATATTTTTTCATTCTCTTTTTAGTGGTTACTCTAGGGAATATAATATACATAATTTTAACGTGTGTGTGTGTGTGCGTGTGTGTCCTCACCTCCCTTTAAAATAAATATGCACATAATCCCCCCAAAAATAAGAAAGAAGACAGGGCAAATAAAGATTGCATACATTTCTGGTATACAACATAATATTTTGAAATATGTCTATATTGTGGGATGACTAAATCAAGATGATTAACACACATTGCTTCACATACTCATTTTCTTTTTCTCTCTCTTTTTTTTTTTTTTTTGGTGGTACTGGGGTTCCTGGAAGCCCTTCTACCTCCGGGCTACACTCCCAGACCTATTTTCTATTTTTGAAACAGGGTCTCTTAAGCCAGCATGGTTGGCTTCGAACCTGCGCGATCCTCCTGTCCCCGCCTCCCAAGCGCGGGGATTACAAGTGTGCGCCTCCACGCCCGGCCTCATTTTCTTTTCTTTCTTTTTTTTTTTATTGGTGCACTGTATTCATACATCATAGTGGGATACAAACTTTTGTAGACATACATGCACACATCGCCCAGTCAGCCCCCACCTGATCCCCACCCCATTCTCTCCCCATCCCTCCCTCCCATGCTTGGCTTAGTGGTTGACATCTAGTATTATAGCAATTTATCCAAAATTAAAAATGATAATCTCACATAACAGTTTCATTTGTCTGATACCAAGCTTTTGATGACTTAAAGATAACATTTCAATATTTCTTTTTACTTTCTTTCATACCAGAGAATATTTTTTTTCTATTTTTTTTTAGGTGAAACTATCAAATATTTATATATTTATTTTTCAGAAAAAAACTCTATCCTAATATGGAATATGGACTCTAGATACCCAAAACGATCTTGAAAAAGAACAAAGCTAGAAGATATATATTTTCTGATTTCAAACCATATAAAGCTACAATAATTGAAACAGTGTAGTACTGTTCTAAAGGCAGATATATAAACCATTGGAGTTAAATAAAAGCCTAGAGCTAAATTCTTCCCTATATTGTCAAGTTATTTTTGACAAGGTTTCCACGAACATTTGGTGGTAGAAATAATAATCTTTTAACTAAATATTGTTGAAACATAATAATTACATGGAAAAGAATAAAGTTGGACCCTTACCTAATCCCATATACAAATATTAACTCAAAATAGATAAAAGACCTAAATATAAATCTTAAGACTATAAACTTTTAGGAGAAAATCTGGGTCATAAAACCTCACAACACTGAAATTGGCAGTGATTTCTTGGATATGATTTAAATGGCACAGGCAACAAAAGAGTATATAAACTCCCTAAAAAAAAAAAAATATTGTATATCCAAAGACAATGTAAACAGAGTTAACAGTTACTAATAGAATGGGATAAAATATTTCCAAATGCTATATCTGAAGGTATATTAATATTCCAACTAGAAATCCTAAAAATTAACAACAATAAAGGCAAACAATACCATTTAGAGATAGGTAAAAGACTAACATAAATAATGAATCTCCACAGATAACCAATCTTAGTTGACTGTTGGATGGAAAATCTTGTTTCTCTGGTTCTGGTGTGTGTTACCTATTTCTTCTTTGTAGTTAATCTCTTTGAGTATTTTCTCTAGCGCTGGTTTTGAAGACAAAAATTCCTTCAGTTTCTGTTTGTCATGGAAGCTTCTTATTTCTCCATCTAATTTGATAGAAAGTTTTGCTGGGTAGGAAATTTTTGGCTGGAAGTTGTTTTCTTTCAGAGTTTGGAATATGTTACTCCAAGCCCTTCTGGCTCTCATGACTTGGTTTGGGAAGTCTGGAGTGATTCTAATTGGTTTGCCTCTGAATGTCACTTGGCCCTTTGTTTTTGTTGCCTTAAAGATTCTCTGCTTGGCTTCCACATTGGTCATTTTGACAATTATGTGGCGTGGGGATCCTCTTCTCCGATCCTGTCTAAAGGGAGTTCTATAAGTTTCCTGGACCTGTGTATCAACCTCTTGCTCTATGTTTGGAAAATTTTCTGCTATTACTTCCTTGAAGAGATTGTTGATCCCTTTGGTTTCACTTTCTTTTCCCTCCTCTATTCCAACTATTCTTAGGTTAGCTCTCTTAAAATGGGCCCATATTTCTTCAATATCAGATTCCTGCTGTTGGATATTTTTTCCTAGATTAGAAACTATGCGTTCATTTTTGGAATGATCATCTTCTAAGAGCGAGATTCTGTTCTCCATGTGGTCTAATCGGTTGTTTGTGCTTTGAATTGAGGCCTTTACTTCATTAATTGCATCCTTTATCTCTTTTTGGCTCTCTCTGAGTTCTTTTTGAAGCACCTCTATTATTTCTACAGTTATTTTCCTGATTTGATCTTCTAGAAATCTCTGATTTTCTGTTTTATCGGGTTCTGATGTTATGGGGTTGTGGGCATTCATTGCTCCAGTATTATTCCTCTTTCCCATGATTTCGGAAGTTTGTGCCTTCTCTGGGTTCTTCCCTTGGGTCACTATGACTTCCCTTAAGGTGTTCTGGATCTCGAGTCAGTAGTATCTCAGACCCCACTACTCCTTTACTGGGTTGTATCACAGAGTCTCCGACCCAGAGAGTCGATAGAGGCTGCTTTAGACTGTGGGGGGTGCCAGGTTGCATGTTCTCCTATGGTGTGATATCTCTGCCACTGCCCCTCCCCCACTGGGTCAAGTCCCAGGGAGTACAGTACTGGGATTTCTCCTCTGTGGCCCGAAATTTGACTCACTGTTCTTGAGTATGCAGATGTAGCTGTACTGGATTCGGTGAATTCTCTGCTGCTGCCACCGGTGGCAATATGGCGCCACTGCTACGCCCTCGGCCGTGAGGCTGGCATATTTCTCCCTGGTTTTGATTTCCACTCTGAATCCCTGCAGCGTGTGCTGAGCTCAGCCACTGGGAGCTTTAGATTTTACCTGCAGTGAGAAATCCCGCCTGGCTGTTCCGCAGCGGCTCACCTCGGCTTGCTGTAGCCGTCCGGTGAATTTGCCGCTGCCGCGTTCTCGGGCGTGAGGCCGGTGTATCTCTTCTGTGACTCTGAGCTCTGTTCTCAGTCTGCTTTCTCTCTGGAGCCTGGTGATTTTTTTGTTTCTGGTGATGGTGTTTTCTGGCTGTGCTTTGAAGGGGATATTGAGACCCTGTCCCCTTCCTGTCTCTTTGCTTCCCAGCTGCCATGGGGTGAACAGGACCCCTCTGCCACACATTCCCACCATGATGTGCTGCCTCACCAACAGGCCCAAAGCAACAGGGCCAAGTGGCGCTGGACTGAAAACTCTGTAAGTGTGAGCCCAAATAAACCCTTTCCTTTATTTTTAATTATCTATCTATCTATCTATCTATCTATTGTATGTGTGTGTGCATGTGTGTGTGTGGTATTGGGGACTGAACCCAAGGACATTATTCTTCCTAACTACACCCCCTGTTTTTGAAACAGGACCATGCTAGGTTGCTCAAAGTCTCATTATGTTGCTAAGGCTGGCCTTGAATTTGCAATCCTTCAGTCTCAGCCTCCCTAGTACTGAGATTACAGGCAAGTGCTACCACGCCCAGCTAAACTTTTTCCTTTGTTGATTATCCCTCCCGTATTTTATTAGAGTAACACAAAGCTTTGTACCTTTTGACCAATGTCTGTCTTTCCACCATCTCCTCTACTCTCAACTTCTGGCAATCGCCATTCTATTCTCCACACGTGCAAGTTCAACTCTTTTAGATTTTACATATATGTGAGATCATGCGGTGTTTTTCTGCCTGTGCCTAGTTGACTTAACACAACATCCTCCAGGTTCATCTACGCTGTTGCAAAAGACAGAATTTCCTTTTCTTTTAATGCCGCATACAGCATCGTCGCACACCCTACAATACCGCATAGTATTTCGTAGGAGCTGCACGATTTCTTCATGCATCCATCCATTGTTAGGCAGTGAGGTCGCTCCCACATCTTGGTGACTATAAACAAGGCTACAGTTTCCACACGGGAGTGCAGATGTCTGTTTGACATAATGATTTCATTTTCTTTGGATGTAGAGCCTGAAGCTAGATGTTGTCGTTTTATTTTTAACTTCAAGAACCTCCTTACTGTTTCCCATAACGATCGTACTAATGGCCGTTGCATTCCCGTCCACATCATCATATCAGAGTTCTTTTTTCCTCCACATCTCACCAACATTTGTCATTTATATCAGCACTCTACCAGGTGTGAGGTAACACCTCATTGTGCATTTTTTTTTTTTTTTGGTAATACTGGGGATGGAACCCTTCTACCTCTGGGCTACACTCCCAGACCTATTTTATATTTTATTTGGAAATCGGGTCTCCCAAGCCAGCGCGGCTGGCTTTGAACCTGCGCGATCCTCCTGTCTCCACCTCCCAAGCACGGGGATTACAAGCGTGCACCACCACGCCCAGCTCCCATTGCACTTTTAATTTACATTTCCCTAATGACTAGTGATGAAGAGCATTTTTCATATATCTGTTGGCCGTATGTAGCACATAATTTATTTGTGAGGAGAGGCCCTAACATCTACTCTCAGCAATTTTCAAGTATATAATACATTGTTGTTAACTACAGGTAACATGTAGTATCTTCGATCTTTTGGTCTTTTTAACTAGGATTTTGCATCCTTTGACTAACGTATCCCCAATCCTCTCCCAGTCCCAGCCCGTCACTTTTTCTGTAACCTTTACACTGCTCCTGAAGGGGGTCTGCTCGAGCCAGGTGTGGTAGTCCATGTCTGTAATCTCAGTAGTTGGGAGGCTGAGACAGGAGGATCGCAAGTCGCTACAAGCCTTATCAACTTACTGAGACCCTGTTTCAAGATAAAAATAAGGGGAGCGCCGGGCATGGTCGCTTGTAATCCCTGCGCTTGGGAGGTGGAGAAAGGAGGATCACGCAGGTTCGAAGCCAGCCGCCATGCTAGCTTAAGAGACCCTGTTTCCAAATAAAAATATAAAAAGTAGGTCTGGGAGTATAGCCCGGAGGTAGAAGGGCTTCCAGGAACCCCAGTACCACCACCGAAAAAAAAAAAAAATCAAAACAAGAACAAACAAAAAGCAATAAAGTGATTAAAAATCTGAGTCATAGACACCATGAAAGCGCTGCTAATGTTCCAGTTTTTAAGGTGGGCAGAAGGTTCTCAGAGACTCGTTATTTCCTGAAAATTCACATGAGCAGGATGATGGCCTTGCAGTCTAGGCTACCATCACGGCTCACTTGAAGATGGGGACGCATTCTGAGAAACATGTCCTTAGATGATTCTGAGAAACATGTCCTTAGATGGTTCTGTCCTCATGAGAGCAATGTAGAGTACCTCTGCCCACATCAGTGTCCAGGTAGACTGCCCCTGATACCAGGGGGGGGGGGAGAGGGAGATCACGCAACCATAAGCTATTCAAAGTTGATGATGGTGTCATATGGCATACTGTGTTATAGTAAACTTTTTCTTCAATAAAGAGTAATCTCTTCAAAGGCTGAGACTGGAGGATGGCAGTTCGCGGACAACCTCAGTTACTTAGTGAGGCCCTTGGCAACTCAGTGAGACCCTTTTTCAAAAATAAAGAACAATAAATAGGGCTGGGGGTGTAGCTCGGAGGTAGAATGCCCCTGGGTTCCATCCCCAGTACTGCGAAGAAAGAAAAAAGGAATAATTTCTACAATAACGATTGAAAATATAGTGTAGTAAATACATAAACCAATAACATGGTTATTATCCTGATTAAGTATTATGTAAATAACTGTATTGCTATACTTTTATATGATTGGAAGCATAGTAGGTTTGTTTACACTGGGGCCAGTATGTAGTATGTGTGGTGCTCTGGGTTCGATTCCTGGTTCCAAAAATACAAAAAAAAACAAAAAAAAAAAAACAACTCCATTAAAAAATAAGCTAAGTAGGGCCGGGCGTGGTGGTGCACGCTAGTAATCACCGCGCTTGGGAGGCAGAGACAGGAGGATCGCGCGCAGGTTTGAAGCCAGCCGTGCTGGCTTAAGAGACCCTGTTTCCAAATAAAAATATGAAAAGTTGGTCTGGGAGTGTAGCCCGGAAGTAGAAGTGTTTCCAGGAACCCCAGTACCACCAAAAAATAAAAATAAAAATAAAAATAAATAAGCTAAGTACACTAGCAGCACCACAAACACATGTGCATCAACATCAGGACAGCTGTGCTATTACCAGGCGAATAAGAATCTTTCAACTTCTTTACAATTCTTTCCTCTTTCTTTCTTTCTTTCTTTCTTTCTTTCTTTCTTTCTTCTTTCTTTCTTTCTTTCTTATTTATTTCTTTTTCCTTTGGTACTGGGGATTGAACCCAGGGCATTTTACTTCCTCTGAGCTATACTCACAGACCTTTTTATTTTGAAACAGGGTCTCACTAAGTTGCAGAAGGCCTTGCTAAATTACTGAAGCTGGCTTCAAACTTGAGATCCTCCTGTGTCAGTTCAAATACTGGCTTCCACTATAATCTCATAGAACCCCTGCGGTGGAAGCTTCATTATGCTTCATATGACTGTATCCTCACGCACAGGGGTCCAACTGACAGGGACAGGAAGAGCAGAAGAGAAACCGTTGAACGTGGGCACTTGCTGGGCTTGGTGACACACACCTGTGATCCCAGAACTTGGGAGGCTGAGACAGGAGGATCACAGGTTTGAGGTCAGCCTCAGAGGCATACTGAGGCTCTCTGTAACTTAATGAGATCCTGTGGACATGTTGGTGCACATCTGTAATCCCTGTACTTGTGAAACAGATGTTTTCCTTCCTGGAGTTCTTGTCTGTGAAGTAAGAAGAATGACACTTGAAGACAACAGAAAGGTGAGCAGGGAGTTTATTGTAAAGAGAATGGGGAAGGGAAAAAGAGGCAGATTACCCGCGCGGGCAGTGGGGAAAGTGGTGTCCGGCAGCTGCCTTCTGGACACTACCTGGGAATAGCCCAAGCCAGGCACGTCGTTTGCAAACTGCTCTCTTCCAAAGACCACACGAACTATTGAAAAGAGGTGCAGGCCCCCCTAGGGGCCTCGCCTGGCCCTGATGTCCAGCGGTGTCTTCTGGTCCCTACCCAGGAGTTGCCAAGTACTAGCAATTACACACTGCTTTCTCTCAAAGCTAAGAGAGAGGGAGAGAGGAGAGAGGAGAGGAGAGGAGAGGAGAGAGAAAGAGAGAGAGAGAGAACTGAGGGAGAAGAGAGAGGGGGAGAGGGAGAGAGAGGGAGAGAGAGAGAGGATTAGAGAGAGGATTGAGGGAGAAGAGAGAGGGGGAGAGAGGGAGAGGGAGGGAGGGAGAGAGGGAGAGAGAGAGAGAAGAAAAAGAAGGAGGAGGAGGAGGAGGAGGAGGAGGAAGAGGAGAAGGAGGAGGAGGAGGAGGAGGAGGAGGAGGAGGAGGAGGAGGAGGAGGAGGAAGGAGGTTTTCATTTAGAGTGGCTTGTTGGGGTCCAGAAGCAGATTCCTGGGACTTAGTCTCCTTTTATCCATTAGGGCCCCCGATGCTGTTTCCTGGGATCTCCCGGGATGCTTATCTGCAGGAATAATGAGAGTTTCTTAAACATCTGGTCTCTCTCAGGAGGCTTTTGATCCTGTTAGCACTTGACATTCAGGAGGTCTGGTCCTTCAGGAGTTTGGGAATTCAGTTAGCATCTGTTGCCTCCCAGGAAATCAGGTCTTCCTACCTCTAGTCCCATCTGCCTATTTCTTTCTGCCTCCTCACTTGAGAGGCTGAGACAGGAGGATAGCACAGGTCCGAAGCCAGCCTCGCTACTCAGTGAGGCTCTCAGCAACTTAGTGAGACCCTGTTTCCAAATCAAGTATAAAATAGGTCTGGGAGTGTAGCCCAGAGGTAGAAAAGCCCCTGGGTTTCATCCCCAGTACCACAAAAAAATAAAATATAATAAAAGAAATTTTAAAAATAGTGCTGGGAATGTAGCTCAGAGATAGAATCCCCCTGGGTTCAATTCCCCACACCAAAAACAACAATAACAACAAAATTAAGAACAAAACCAACAACAACAAAATGTAACATGGCAACTTAGTGAAACCCTGTCTCAAAATGAAAAACAAATAAAAGGACTGGGGATGTACCTCGATGGTAGAGCAACCCTGGGATCAGTAGTGATAGAATAATCCTGTTACCACGCACAAAAAAGTAACATGTAATTTATGAAATGAACAACAATGACAAACATAACTATTTGTATGGGAGTGTGTGTGTGTGTGTGTGTGTGTGTGTGTGTGTGTGTGTGTGTGTTACTAGGGATGGAATCCAGGGGCATTCTACCTCCAAGCTACACCTCCAGCCTGAAACGTAGAAAAATAGAGTTAGGGAGTTGGCGAAGGAGGAAAGCACCAACCAGGTCATTAACAATGGCTTTAATCAAGAACTCGGCACCTTCGGGGAGTCAGCCGGACGTGGGGGAAGTGACCGACAAGCCAACAAGCCACACGTCCGGAGAGTCGTGTGTAGTCCTGGTCGGCCAGCTGAGTCACGTGGCGGAGCGGAAGTACCGATGTTTTATAGGCATGCCGACTCTCTCACAACATCTGCAGTCTCGCGACCTCTGGAGTACGTCTCGCAACGTTTGGAGGCTCAAGGCACCTGGATTCTTGTGATATCTCTGCTTCTGGCTTCCAGGGTTCCGCCTCCTGTCCCCGCTGCGGGGTCACGTGGGGGGACCCGACCTATCACAGCCCTATTTTATTCTTTTATTTTGAAACAGGGCCTCACCAAGTTGCAGAAGGCCCGACTAGGTTGCTGAAGCTGGCTATGAATCTGTGATTCTCCTGTCTCAGCTGCCCAAGTACTGGGATTACAAGCATGTGCCACCATGCCCAGCTTGTTTTGTTTTTATACTTTTTTTTGGTGCTGAGGATTGAACCCAGGGGCATTCTACCTCCAAGATATATTCTCAGCCCTATTTTTTTATTCTTTATTTTGAAACAGGGTCTCACAAAGTTGTGGAGGGCCTCACTAAGTTGTTGAGGCTGGCCATGAACCTGTGCTCCTCCTGTCTCAGCCTCCCAAGTACTGAGATTACAGACATGTGCTACTATACCCAACTCGTTTTTCTTTGTTTTTGATGTTGGAGATTGAACCCAGGGCCTTGTCCATGCTAAGCACATAATCTGTGTGCACCGTTGAGACACACCCCTAGATACCACCACCCCTATTTAAAAAAAAATAAAAACAGTATTAACAAGGCTGTGGGAAATGGTAGCCCTCCTTACAGTCCACTGCATTGCTGGCAGCGTTACCAGTCAAAGATGGGTTCTGCTAACCATTCAAAAGCCAATATCTGAGCTGGGTGAGCGGTGCACACCTGTGATGCCAGTACTTGGGACGCTGAGACAAGTGAATCACAGGTTCAAAGCCAACCTCAGCAACTTAGTGAGACCCTCAGCACGTTAGCAAGACCCTGTTTCATAATAATAAAAAAAAAAGAGCTGAGAGTGTAGCTTGGAGGTAGACTGTTCCTAGATTTAATACCGGATACAAAAGAAAAGGCCATTATCTGGAGACATGAATTGGTGGCACTCTGAAAAATGGAGCAGGTCATTGTCCTCAAAGCCCATCCAAAGGAACTCTGGAGTGCATAGCTTTTATAGGAAGAACAGGGGATAATGGGCAGGTGGGCTACTTGCTGAGCAGGGTCTTTCTCAAGCAGGTCTTGTGTTTTCTTTTCTCCTTGACATAACAATTAACTTTCATCTCCCATGCCACTCCCTATTTTTTTCCGATAAATGTATTATTTTTCTGCAAGTTAAACATTATTCTACCTTTAATTAAGGAACAAGATTAGAAAATACTTGGGCCACACTTTGATATTATCTGAAGACCATAGAGATCTCCTGAGTTCTAAATATCTAGACAAAAGTTACTTATTAATAAGTTTTACAGCTGCTATCTTTTTAGTTTCTTTCTCTAGAAGTAGCAAACCTAACAGTTAATCATTAAGATACAAAAGAAGGAAGATACAAACGGCACCTGGGCGTGCATGGGCGTGCATGGGCGTGCATGGGCATGCATGGGGGCCCCCACACTTGTAATCCTATTACTTGGGAGGCTGAGAAAAGGATGATTGCAGGTTGAAGGACAGCCTCAGCCATTTAGCGAGACTCTGTTTCCAAATAAAAGATAAAATAGGGCTGGGAGTATAGCCCAGAAGTAGAAGGCCCCTGGGTTCTACCCCCAGAATCTCTCTCTCACACACACACACACACACACACACACACACACACACACACACACACACACAGATATAAAAGGCATGTTTTGTCAGACAACACTAGGAGATAGTGCAAAACAAACAGTGTGGCTTGCGTAGGCAAGAAAAAAAGGGAACTATGTGCCACATATGGGGACGGGGGCGGTGGAAAGGAGACAAAGGGGACGAGAGGGGCTGTAGTTTTAAGTCTAAAAATTCCATGGTCACCCTTCCCTTCACCATGAAGGCCTGTTTTCTTTCGGGCCTGAATTCTTAAAAGGTCCAGTAAACCTTAGAGCACTCTAAGTCCCATTAATTGGTACACAGATATTTTGTTAGCTACAGAATGTAACATTTATTATTTATTTATTTATTTATTTATTTATTTATTGCAGTACCAGGGGCATTCTACCTCCAAGCTACACCCCCAGCACTATTTTTTAATCTTTATTTTGAAACAGGGTCTCACTGAGTTGCAAAGGGCCTCACTAAGTAGCTGAGGCTGGCTTTGAACTGTGATCCTTCTGTCTCAGCCTCCCAAGTGCTGGGATTATAAGCGTGTGCCACCACACCTGGTTTATTTGTATTAATTAATTTATTTATTTTTCAGTACTGGGGACTGGACCCAGGGGTGCTCTGCCACTGAGCTACACCCCCAGATCTTTCTTTTTCTTTTATTTGGAGACAGGATTTCACTAAATTGAACAGGTTGGCCTTATACCAGTGATCTTTCTGCCTCAGCCGTCCAAGAAGTTGGGATTACAGGTGTGTGCCACCATGCCTGGCTCTGCTATGATGACTTTTTTTTTTTTTTTTTCCGTACTGGAGATAGAACCCAGGGTCATTCTACCTCTGAGCTACACCCCCAGCCCTATTTTTTGTTCTTAATTTTGAAATAAGGGTCTCACTGAATTGCAAAGGGCCTCACAGAGTAGCTGAGGCTGTCTTCGAACTGCGATTCTCCTGTTTCAGCCTCCCAAATGCTGGGATTACAAGCGTGTGCCACCACGCACGGCTTTTATTTTATTTTATTCATTTTTTTTGTAGTACTAGGGATTAAACCGAGGGTGATTCTACCTCCAAACTACACCCCAGCCCAATTTTATTTTTACTTAAAACATTTTTTTTTTTTTTTTACTTTAAAACAGGGTAAAGCCGGGCGTGGTGGCGCACGCTTGTAATCCCCGCACTTGGGAGGCAGAGACAGGAGGATATATGCATATCTTAGCAGTCACTAATTATATACAAGAGTGTTGCACTTTACTATATGTAGGGTCCATCTTTCTTTATTTAAAAAGTAAAAACATCTTATTAATCATATTTACGCTTTTTTTGTGTGTGGTACTGGGGTTCCTGGAAGCCCTTCTACCTCCGGGCTACACTCCCACAGGCTACACTCCCAGACCTATTTTATACTTTTTTATGTGGAAACAGGGTCTCTTAAGCCAGTACGGCTGGCTTTGAACCTGCGCGATCCTCCTGTCTCCGCCTCCCAAGCCCGGGGATTACAAGCGTGCGCCACCACGCCCGGCTACTCTTTTTTTTTTTTTTGGTACGGGGGATGGAACCCAGGGGCATTCTACCTCTGAGCTACACCGCCAGCCCTAATTTTTATTCTTTATTTTGAAACAAGGTCTCACTGACTTGCAAATAGCCTCATTAAGTAGCTGAGGCTGTCTGTGAACCGTCGTCCTCCTGTCTCAGCCTCCCAAATGCTGGAATTACAAACGTGTGCCACCCACTCCCAGCATATATTTACTCTTTTGAATAGTATTATTTGCACATGGTTCAAAATTCACAAAACAGTATAGCCTCCCAGGCCTAATCCTCAGCCACTGCTCCTCTCCCTAAAAGATTCAATATTTTTCTATACTGAATAAGCCGTTTCCTCTTCCCCGCTTTTTTGTATCATTTTATTACTTATGGTAGCATACCATACCCACTGTTACAAACCTTTCTTCTCTCACTCAAAACATTCTGAGAGCATTCCATATGAGTGCCCAGCTTCCTTGGTGGTTTTTGGTTCCTTCGGTTTTGTGTTGATGAGTGCAGAGGATTCTTTTTTGAAGGGATACACCATCATTTCTTCATCAGTCCCACACTGATGGACATCTGGGTTGTTTACAGTCATTCATTACTGCAGTAAATGCTGCTGCGGATAGCTTCTAATGAACGCGGGGTTATTTGTGAGTTAGAATCCTAGGTGTAGATTGTTGGATCAAAGATGTGAAGCCGGGCGTGGTGGCATTTGCTTGTAATACCAGTACTTGGGAGGCTGAGACAGAAGAATCACAGGTTCAAGGACAGCTTCCGCATGTAGTGAGACTCTCATCAACCTAGCGAGACCCTGTTTCAAAATGAAAAATTAAACAGGGTTAGGGGGTGGAGCTTGGAGAAAGAATGCCCATGAATGAGTTCAATCCCCTGAATGGGCCTTGTGGCTCCCAGCTTACCCTCTCTAAGCCTCCCACAGCTCTTGAAATAACAGCCACATTGCGTGTCCCGCCAGCAGGGGCTTGCCTGCGCTCCTGGACTCCTGCCTGCCTCATCTCCCGTGCCTTGCTGAAGCCACGTGCTAGGGGAGAGCCAAGAGGTTACTTGAATGCAGGCCAGGAGGAATGGAGTTCACTGTGCTGTTTCTCCTTTAGGCCAGAGGAAGTGCATGGAGCTGTCCACCAGGGGGCAGTGAGGACACGGTGTAGGTATTGCGGAACAGCTAAAATGAACATTTTTGTCTTGGACTGGTAACCACTTGCATTATATTAAACTGAATTTTAAAAATTTGCTTAATGCAAAGAAATAAAAAATAAAATAAAAAGAATTGGAATCATTCTGAAATTCCTTCTGGCTGCAAAAGCGTATTTCCTCTGTGGGTCATTTTGAGTCATGGGTTTTTAATTATTATTGGTTTAATAATGCTAATAAAACCAAATATTGTGCTTTTTACTCGTGATGTTGCAGAAATATACTTACTGATCCAGAAAGATGACCAAGACATATTGCTAATGGAATAAATCTATTATGATTCCATTAAACATTAAAAATATAGGAGGCAATGCATCAAGGTGCCAACAACGAAGATTTGGTAAGTACAGATATTGTGTACTGTACTTTTCCTTCTTCCTTTCTTATTCCCCCCCCCCCCCCCCGTACTACGAATTAAATCCAGGGCCATTCTTTTTTTTTTTTTTTTTTTTTTGGTAGTACTGGGTGTGGAACCCAGAGGATTTCTACCTCCAGGCTATACTCTCAGACCCATTTTATACTTTATTTGGAAACAGGGTCTCACTAAGTTGCTGAGAGCCTCACTAAGTAGCTGAGGCTGGTTTCGAACCTGTGCGATCCTCCTGTCTCAGCCTCCCAAGCGCAGGGATTATAAGCATGCGCCACCATGCCTGGCTAAATCCAAAGTCATTCTACCTCTGAATTACATCCCCAGCCCTATTTTATTTTGAAACAGTGTCAATAATTTGTGAAGGGTCTTGATAAATGGCTGAGGCTGACCAGGAACCTGCGATCCTCCTGCCTCAGGCTCCCAAGTACTGAGATCACAGGAGTGTGCCACCACGCCCTGCCTCCTTTTTGGTTTTCTGTTTGCTCTTATTTTCTATATGATATTCATTGCTTTGGTAATAAAAAAAAAAAACCCTTAAAAAGTAAAAGAAAATCATCAGCCTTTGGGGTTGTTTTCCTGTTAGGAAATTCTAGAGCCCCATGCTGTGGGATTATATTAGTCAGCTTTGTATCACAATGACCAAAACACTTGACAAGAAGAACTCAGAGGAGGAAAGGTTCGTTCAGGCTCATGGTTTCAGGGCCTGGTCCATGGTCAGCTGGCTCCAAGGCAGAAACTTCATGGTGACAGTGTGTGGTAAAGGGAAGTGGCTCAGCTCACGGTGGCCAGAAAGCAGGAGAGGGAGAAAAGGGGTCAGAATCAGACACCACCCCAAGGCCACACCCAGCTTCTACCTCCTCCAGCCATGACCCCTACCTACAGTTACCATCAAGTAAATCCACTGAAACTACAAATCCATCAAACGGATTTGCCTACTAGTGAGGTTAGAGCCCTCGTGATTCAGTGACTGCATCTCTGAACGTCGCTGCATTGCCACATGAGGGGGAGAGGGATTCCGTATCTAAGCCACAACAGACACACATCTGGAGATCCAGGTACTCAAGAATCTGAGGCAGGAGAATCACTTCACAGGAGTTCAAGACTAGTCTGGGCAATCTAGTGAGACCCTGTTTTAAAAACAAACAAGCGCTGGGCGTGGTGGCGCACGCTTGTAATCCCCGCGCTTGGGAGGCGGAGACAGGAGGATCGCGCAGGTTCGGGCCAGCCGGGCTGGCATAAGAGACCCTGTTTCAAAAATATAAAATAGGTCTGGGAGTGTAGCCCGGAGGTAGAAGGGCTTCCAGGAACCCCAGTACCACCAAAATAAATAAATAAATAAATAAAATAAATAAATAAATAAAATAAAAACTAACAAATTAAAGCTGGGTATGGTGGCCCACACCTGGCATCCCAGTACTTGGGAAGCTGAGACAAGAGGACCACAGGTCCACGGACAGACTCAGCAACTTAGTGAGGCACTTAGCATCAGTGAAACCCTGTTTCCAAATAAAAAATAAAATAGGACTGGGGGTATGGCTTGGAGGTAGAATGCCCCTGGGTCCCATCCCTATCACCACACACACACACACACACATATACACAAAAACAACCATAGCTCCGTGGTGCACGCCTGTAATCCCAGTACTTGGGAGGCTGAGACAGGAAGATCACAGGGTCATGACCCTGCCTCAGCGACATAGCGAAGCCTTCCACAACTTACAGAAACCCTGTTTCCAAATAAAATAGAGCTGAGGTGTAGCTCAGAGGTAGAATGCCCCTGAGTTCAATCCCCAGTACCACACACACGTGCACACATACACACACACTAAATGAGACATGTAACACAATAGTTTTTCAGAACTAGACATCAGACTAGGAAGTACAGTGATTCTGAGAGACAGAAAGCTACTGAGAAGGACATATGAAAGGTCACGTTGTTCTGATTTCCTGGGTATGACACTAAAAGCACAACCAAAAAAGGAAAAAGAATCGCTAAATTGGATTTCATTAAAATAAGACAACCAAGGGAAGGAAAAGGCACATCTTGGAGGAAAGATTTGTGAGTCATCTGTCTGACAAAAGATTTGCACTCAAAACATGTAAAGAACTCGTGTGTGTGTGTGTGTGTGTGTGTGTGTGTGTGTAGAATATATGTATATGTTTTATTTGGAAACAAGGTCTCGCGTAATTGCTGAGAGCCTCACTAAGCTGCTGAGGCTGGCTTTGAACCTGCGATCCTCCTGTCTCAGCCTCCCAAATACTGAGATTACAAGTGTGTGCTACCATGCCTGGCATAAAGAACTCTTAAAACTCAATAATAAAAAAAGTTAAAGAGTAGATAAGAGATTTGAAAAAAATTCCTTCACCAAGGAATATAGAGAGACGAAAAATAAGTGATGCGTGCATTCCTCAAGTGTTCGGTGTTAATAGTCGTTAGGAATATGCAAATTCGAGCCACACTGAGATAGCACTACCTCTCTATCAGAAAGAATAATGCATTTTTTTTTTTTTGGTACTGGGGTTGAGGCCAGGGGCATTCTATCCCTGAGCTATATCCCCATTCCTTTTTTATTTTTGGTTTTGAAACAGAGTTTCACTAAGTTCCTAAGGGTCTCACTATGCTGCGAGGCTGTCCTTGAACCCGTGATCCTCCTATCTCAGCCTCCCAAGTACCGAGATGGTTATGTGCCTCCATGCCGGGCAGAAGGAATACAATTAAAAGGACTGACTGTGCCGAATGTTGGGGAGGCTGTGAAGCAGCCAGCACTCTAATACACTGTTGGTGGGAATTCCAAGCACTGGGGTTCAACCCAGGGGGCTTTTACCTCTGAGCTATACCCTTAGCCCTGTTTATTATTTATGTTGAAGTAACAAGATCTCACTAAATTGTTGAGTTCTCACTAAATTTCTGAGGCTATCCTCCAATCTGTGACCCTCCTGTCTCAGCCTCCCAAGTACTAGGATTACAGGTATGAATAACTGCACCAGGCTTAAACCTTCTAAGAAGAAGGGTTGGATGCTTTGTAAGTATCCTAGCACTAGCCGGGCGTGGTGGTGCACACTTGTAATCCCAGCGCTTGGGGGGCTGACACAGGGGGATCGCAGGTTCAAAGCCAGCCTCAGCAGCTTAGTGAGGCTCTCAGCAACTTAGCGAGACCCTGTTTCCAAATAAAGTATAAAATAGGTCTGGGAATATCGCCCAGAGGTAGAAAAGCCCCTGGGTTCCACCCCCAGTACCACCAAAAAAAAAAAAAAAAAAAAAAAAAAAAAATCCTAGCACATATGCCCACAGATAGTAAGCTAACATTTTTGCCATCTAGATGTTCCTCTCCGGTAGCGCCGCTCTTTCTTTTACATGATAAGTTACTGATCATAGCTGGGTATGTTGGTGCTTGTAATCCTAGTACTTAAGAAGCTAAGATAGGAAGATCGCAGGTTTGCAGCCAGCCTCAGCTACTGAGGCCCTCTGCAACTTAGGGAGACTTTGTTTCAATACATAAATAAATAAATAAGAATTGCTGTTCATCATGATTTTAGTTGGTGGTAGGTAGCTTATTTTACAGCTTGTAGTGAGGTGGTTCGGGTCTTTAACTTTCCAGGAAGAACCTTAAAGACATCATAATCCAAATATAAATTGCCCCCACTCCTATTACTAAAGCAGATGTAACAGGAACTTCCACCTCCCACCTCCATTTCTGTGCTTATACTGTGACTCAGTTGTAAATGCCAAGTTCCTGCTCTAACACCCCAAGTTGAGAAGTGGAAACCTGCTGTGTAGGTGGGTCCTGGACCATGCGGGGCCACAGTCAAAGTTCATGAGCCCCTGATCTGGCGGGAAGAACCATGAACCTGCCATTAGGCGAGCAGGTGTGGTTTTTCATTTTGCTATTCAATGGTCCTGTGGCCTTGCCAAATCTCTTTGCTTGTCTGGGTTTCTCCCTCTCCTCTCCTCTTCCCTCCCCTCCCCTCCCCTCCCATTCTCTCCCCTCCTCTCCCCTCCCCATCCCCTCTCATTCTCTCTCTTTCTCTTTCCCTCCCTCCCTCCCCCCCCTCTTCTTTTTTGCAGTACTAAGGATGGAACCCAGGGGCATTCGACCTCCAAGCTACACCCCCAGCCCTATTTTTTATTCTTTATTTTGAAACAGGGTCTCACTGAGTTGCAAAGAGCCTCACTAAGTAGCTGAGGCTGTCCGCGAATCGCGATCTTCCTGTCTCAGCCTCCCAAATGCTGGGATTACAAGCGTGCGCCACCACAGCCGGCTTTGGGTTTCTCTTAAAAATGAAGTTTCCAGGGATAGTGGTGCAGGCCTCTAATCCCAGCACTTGGGAGGTTGAGACAGGAGGGTCACAAGTTCAAGGCCAGCCTCAGCAATTTAGCAAGACCCCGTTTCCTAATTAAAAAAAAAAAAAATAAGGCTGGGGGTATACCTCAGAGGTAGAATGCCTCTGGGTTTAATCTCCAGGACTACAAAAACAAAACAAACTAACAAATGGAGTTGATGATTTCAATTTTCCAGAATTATATTATTATTATTATTATTATTATTATTATTATTATTATTATTATTATTTTGGTGGTACTGGGATGGAACCCAGGGGCCTTCTACCCCCAGGCTACACTCCCAGACCTATTTTTATATTTCATTTGGAAACAGGGTCTCTTAAGCCACCTGAGGCTGGCTTCGAACCTGTGTGATCCTCCTGTCTCAGGTTCCCAAGCACAGGGATTACAAGTGTGCACCACCACGCCCAGTTTTAAACTCCTCTTTAGAGCATGTTTAATTAATTAGTTAATTAATTAATTAATTAATTGCAGTACTGGGAATAAAACCCAGAGGCATTCTACCTCCGAGCTACACCCACAGCCCTATTTTTTTTTTATTCTTTATTTTGAAACAGGGTCTCACTAAGTTGCGGAGAGCCTCACTAAGTAGCTGAGGCTGTCCATGAACCGCGATCCTCCCGTCTCAGCCTCTCAAATGCTGGGAGTACAAGTGTGCGCCAACATGCCTGGCTATAGAATGTTTAGAAAAGCAACACTCTGGAGCTTTGGACCAGGGCCGGAAGACGAGGCCACCACCCTCTCCTTCCTTCCTTCCTTCCTTCCTTCCCAGCCCCAGATATGGGTGGCAGCAATTTAACTTCCTGTGCTATTTTCAGCTGCTCTACCAAACTCCTGATTCATATTTTGCTTCCCATTGAGTAAAATCTTAGTTATTTTTCATGCAGCCCACTGCGCATCAAGAACAGAATTAAATATGACTCATGGTAGCTAAGTGTGGTGGCACATGCTTGTAATCCCAGTACATGGAACGCTGACACAGGAGGATTGAAGGTTCGAAGCCAGCATTAGCAATTTAGCAAGATCCTGTTTCTAAATTTAAAAAAAAATAGTGCTGGGTGCAGTGGTGCATACCTGTAATTCCAGTACTTGAAAAGGTGAGACAGGAGGTTGTAGGTTCACAGCCAGCCTCTATAACCTCATGAGGCCCTCCACAACTTAGCAAGACCCTGTTTCAAAATAAAAAAGTAAGGCTGGGGTTGTACCTCAGAGGTATAATGCCTTTGAGTTCAATCTCCAGTACCTTCCCCACAAATAGTGAGGGTGTAGCTCAAAGGTAGAACACCTTTAGGGTCAATTCCCAGTATTTATTTCTCTCTCTCTCTCTCTCTCTCTCTCTCTCTCTCTCTCTCACACACACACACACACACACACACACACACACCCCAATTGACCCATTTCTCTTTCTATATATACATACATATGAATACTCACACACATACATACATATATAGGTTCTATTTTTGTGTGTGTGTGGTATTGGGGATTGAACCCAGGGGCATTCTACCTCTGAGCTACACCCCCAGACCTATCTTTTATTCTTTATTTTGAAACAGGGTCTCACTGAGTTGCAGAGGGGCTCACTAAGTAGCTAAGGCTGTCCACGAACCCCGATCCTCCTGTCTCAGCCTCCTCAATGCTGTGATTACAAGCTTGCGCCACCACGCCCGGCTCATATCTATAGGTTCTAAATCGAGGGATTCAACCAACTGTGGATTAAAAATATTTGGGTAAAAAATATCGTGTTAGTATTGAACAAATGCACTTTTTTTTCTTGTCATTATTCCCTCAATATTATATAACAATGTCTCTAACATTTACATTTTACTAGCTATTATATAATCTAGAGATAATTTAAATCTAGGATGTACGTAGGCTCTATGCAAATACCGTGGCATTTCATATAAGGGACTTGAGTATCTTTGGATTTAGTATACTGGCGAGGGATCCTGGAGCCAACTCCCCATGGATACTAAGCAACGGCTGCAATTGCAGGTTGCGATTGCATAGTGTGGGCCATGTGAGTATTAGCTATCATTGTTATGACTCTTATTAAGTCAGCCATGGGTGTGGGTGTGATTACAGACGAAAATAACAGGAGCAAAAACCAAGCAATCAGAAAATGGCACATGGTCTAGTGCTACCGGAATGAAAAATGAAGAGAGTGACAAGAGGTGGAGCAGAGAGCACTGCGCTCTGTGGAAACCACAATCAAAGCTCTTTCCCAAACCGAGTGCAGTGGTGCACGCCTGTAACCCTAGTACTTGGGAAGCGTAGACAGGAGGATTGCAGGTTCGAGGCCAGCCTCAGCAACTTAGTGAGGCCCTCTGCAACTTAGTGAGACCTTGTTTCTAAATAAAAAATAAAATAGAGCTGGGAGTGTAGCTCAGAAGTCGAATGGCCCTGCTTTTAATCCCCAATACCACACACAAAAAAGGGAGGGTGTGGTATGAAAGGGCTCTGTAGACCGTAAGGCCCCGTAACCTAAGGGGCCTTAACCAGGATGGTGTTTACTGGCAACACTAGAACCAGTGAAACAGCCATTGGACACGACTCGGTCCCCAAGGCTGCCCTAGACGGAAAACCGAGAGTGCTCTTTCCGACTTCCGGGAAGAGCTAGTTAGCGCCACGGGATTGGGCAGCTCGGCGTGGGCGTGGCCTTGGGGAGGCGGGGCTTCCGGCCGGCGGCTCCGCTGTTGCCAAGGAAACGGCCGCCGGGAGGCGGAAGCTGCGGAGAGCCCGCCATCTGCGCCCAGGCGGAGCGCGGGAAGGCTGGCGGCCATGGCGGCCTCGGGACCCGGGTGTCGGAGCTGGTGCCTGTGTCCCGAGGTGCCGACCGCCACATTCTTCACGGTCCTGCTGTCGCTGCTGGTGTCCGGGCCCCGCCTGTTTGCGCCGCAGCAGCCCCCGGAGCCCTCGGGCCTGGCGCTGCGCTCCGAGGCCCTGCGCAACTGGCAAGGTGAGCAGGGCGGGGCCTCGATGGCGCGCAGAGGCTCTTCCCCGACTTCGCGCGTCCCGGGCTCGCCCGGCCGGCCTCGCCGCCTGCCCACGTGCGCATCTCCACTGGCCCCTCCGAGGTCCAGCCTCCAGCACCGTCGCTTGCTCCGCGTATTTCACGTCCTAGCAGAGCCTTACCTCGTCATCACTGTAATCCCGTCCTTACCCAGTTGTGCGCCCTTTCCTATCGCCTCCAGTTGGGTCAGGGCCCCACAACCATTCCTGGATCTCTCCCCTCCCATTTCCCGTACACACCCACATGTGCTTAAGGCTCGAGCCTCACAGAAAATGTTTTTCTCTTCGCCTTCATCACGACAATTGAGCTTTGGTCAGTTGCCACCCCTATAAAATTCTACTTGAGGTTTGGAATGGCTTCTGCTTCCTTTTTATCTTAATCCTGGATTCAATTCCCAGCTCATGGAGAGAAGCGGGGTGTCTTCTGCCTTTGGAAAGGTGTTTGCTTTTTTTTCTTCTTCTTTTGAGGGGGGGATTTTCAGACCAGTGTAGTATAAACATCCGTTAGTAAAGACCTTCCTAGTGTCCCTTTCTTCCTCATTCTTTTCTGGGAGGAATATAGGAAATTTGATTTGTCCTTGCTGTTTTTGCAAAGTACACTCACATGCATTAATCTCACATAATCCTCACAGGGATTCCATGACATAGGCCATATTAAGTGCCCATTATTTAGATAAAGTTGAGGCTTAATGTAGAGAATCGCAGAGGTATTAAGTCATAGAAGAGCAGCTATTAAGTCATGCCATTGAGATAGGAACCCAGCTTTTTGTTTTATTGTGTGATATTTTGGAACTAGAACCGTGGGATAGATAATCCCCAAGTCATATAGAATTGCTTCTAGCATCTTTCCACATTGACACTTGGGATTGAGATAGGAGCTCAGCTTTTTGTTTTTATCTGTGGGATGTTTTGGAGCTAGAGTCTTGGAATATAGAATCCCCAAATCATACAGAGTTGTTTCTAGAATCTTTTCACGTTTATACTTGGAATTTCAGTTATGGAAGTACTCAACAAATAATGAAGTACTCTTCAGATATTGAAGCCTTCCGGAGTCTGCCTGACTGAGGTATATGGTTCCAAAGCCTGCTCCTTGCGCACATCTAAGACTGTACGGTCCCACCCTTCACCCTGGATGCCGCCTCCTCAGACAGAAGCAAAGGGCTGACTTAAGCCGAGGCCCCCTTTTTTCTTGAGTTCTCAGCTTCCCTGGGTGTGGGGTTCATGGACGTATGAGCATTAGCTATAATAAGATCCTTTGAAGACCTCACATCCGACCTTGTTACTTTGCAATGGTGAAGCAAAAGTCTAGAGGACCTGGGCCTTGCACTCAACTGAACTCAGCCAGTGTAACTGTGATCAAGCCAAGATTCTGCTCCAAGACTCTCGACGCCTGTCCAATATTACTATCATTTCATCGGTCTCCCTTCTCTAGGGTAGTGTTTGGCCTGCAGAGATATAAAATACATTTAGCGATAACTGCATTTAGAAAAATAAAAGTATGATTCTTTGCTGTCTTGTTACACATAAACCATTAATTATTTCTACCTGTAAGACCAGAAAGACCAGATCAGCACTTTTAAGGAAAACTTCTGATTTCTATATATTAATGATAGCATTATAATTCTCATAGCTGCAAAATAATTCATGGTCCCTTTTTTCTTCCTCTGAACAGCCACTATGGAAGGAGAGGTCAGGATTACAGCTGAGGAGACTGGCATACAGAGTGTTAAGTGACACCCACTCAATTCACCCTGAAGCTGTTACAATTAATTAACCCTCAGACTGCCCAGTGAGGTAGGTCAGTATTAAAAATCTCAAAAAAAGGATTATAAAGCACTTTGAAAATTTAGATACCACTTCATAACAAAAAGTATGTTTTCCACACGTAGAAATTGGTTGCTGACTTGCTCCAGGTCTGGGAAAGAGCAGGGATTAGACATCCATGCCTCCACTCTAAGTCTTGGGTCCTTCGTTGTTACCCCATATGACTGTCAGTAGCTCTCAGTTCTCTCTCATGAGACTACTCTCTTAAATGGCTTAGAACCTGGCTTTCCCTCCTTGGAGCAACCCCCTTCAGCCTCTAACCCAGCTCCCTCTTCAGTTTACAGGCTGGTGACCTACATCTTTGTCTATGAGAACCCAGTCTCCCTGCTGTGCGGTGCTATCATCATCTGGCGTTTTGCTGGCAATTTTGAGAGAACTGTGGGTACCGTCCGCCACTGCTTCTTCACCTTGATCTTCGCCGTCTTCTCCGCCATCATCTTCCTGTTGTTTGAGACTGTGTCATCGCTCTCAAGGCTAGGGGAGGTGGAGGATGCCAGAGGTTTCACCCCAGTGGCTTTCGCCATGCTGGGAGTCACCTCTGTCCGCTCTCGGATGAAGCGGGCCCTGGTGTTTGGGGTGGTGGTGCCCTCGGTACTGGTGCCATGGCTGCTGCTGGGTGTCTCTTGGCCCATCCCCCAGACCTCTTTCCTGAGTAACATCTGTGGCCTTTTGGTTGGGCTAACTTGTATCCTTGCTAAAAGAGGACTGTGCAGTAATGCCGAGGGGTATGTCGGGTGGGAAAGGCTGGGTGGGGATCAGGTAGAGAGTCCTGGGCTCAGATGTGGGCAGCCTAGGTTCTAGCTTCAGCTTTGAAAACCAGGGATCCTTGGGCAGTTCACCTCCCCAGTCTGGACCAGAATTTCCTTATTTGAAAAATATCAACAGTTATCTTCTTGTTTCAGCTTAGCACTGCCAGTTGGTTGCTTTTGTTTTTGTTTTTGTTTTTTGTAAACTGAGGTATAAATCTACATTTGAATAATTATAATAAGAGTCTTCATTGCCAGAGTCTGAGATGTCCATAAGCTGGAGGTGCTATTCATGAAAATGATAGGAAGCAGATTTGTTTGAGTTTTGTATTTTGTTTCTTTGCAATGCCGGAATTGAACCCAAAGCCTTACACATGCTGGACAAGCATTTAATACTGAGCTACACCCCCAGCCCCAGATGTGTTTGGGTTTTGTTACTGTTTTTTTGAGTTGGTTTTTTTTCTCAGGGAAAACAAATGAAAGAAGACTTACCATATGGTGATTAAAAATTTAGGATGAGAGCCACTGGGCGTGGTGGTGCACGCTTGTAATCCCAGCACTGGGGAGGCGGAGACTGGAGGATCATGGTTTGCGGACAGCTTCAGCTACATAGGCTCTTTGCAACTCAGTGAGACCCTGTTTCAAAATAAAGAATTAAAGCCGGGCATGGTGGCGCACGCTTGTAATCCCCGCCCTTGGGAGGCTGAGACAGGAGGATCGCACAGGTTCAAAGCTAACCTTAGCTACTTAGTGAGGCTCTCAGCAACTTAGTGAGACCCTGTTTCCAAATAAAATATAAAATAGGTCTGGGAATATAGCTCGGAGGTAGAAAGCCTCTGGGTTCCACCCCCAGTACCACCAAAAAAAAAAAAAAAATAGGGCTAGTGGTGTAGCTCGGAGGTAGAATGTTCCTGGGTTCCATCCCCAGTACCACACGCAAAAAATAAAATTAGGATAAGCTTTCCAGCCTTTGTGTTCTGACAATCAGAAGGAAAAAAAAAATCTAAATTACAAAGTGGGGTTGCTTAAACATGAGAATTATAGCGCTGGGGATTAGATAGCAGATATAATCATAGGCGGAGTGTGGTGGCATATGCTTGTCATCTCAGTACTTGAGAGACTGAGACGAGAATTGCAGGCTTATAGACAGCCTCAGCAATTTAGGGAGTTCTTCAGCAACTTAGTGAGACCATGTTTCAAAATAAAAAATAAAATAGGGCTGGAGGTATAGTTCAGAGGTAGCCCCGGGTTCAATCCCCAGTACAATGCACACACACACACAAGATATACTCATAAAATATGTTCTAATTTGTGGTTTTTTAATTGTTTTTGTTTTTTGTGGTACTAGAAATTGAACCCAGGGGCATTCTACCATTGAGCTACACCCCCTAGTCCAATTTTAGTTTTTGTTTTGAAACAGGGTTTTGCTAGAGTGCTGAGACTCTCACTTGCTGAGGTTGTCCTCTAACCTGCAATCCTCCTGTCTCAGGATTACTTGGGAGGCTGTGCCACCACACCCAGCTCCAATTTATAATTCTATACACTATTAGGAGAGGTTTCATATAATACTGGTCATTGATAACATAGCTATTTTTATTTTATTTATTTATTTATTTTTGGCGGGTCGTCTGGGGATGAAAGCCAGGGGCATTTGACCTCTGAGCTACACCCCCTGCCCTAGTTTTTATTCTTTTATTTTGAAACCGGGTCTCACTGAGTTGCAGAGGGCCTCACTAAGTAGCTGAGGCTGTCCCCGAACCGCGATCCTCTGGTTTCAGCCTTCTGAATGCTGGGATTACAAGTGTGTGTCACCACACCTGGCACATAGCTATTATTTTTAAATTTCATTTATTTCAAACTTCTAATAGAAATATCTGAAGCTATACACTCTCCTGCAATTACTACTTTAGCTATATTCTGTAGCTTCAATGTGGTTTCTTTTCTTTTTTGTACTGGGCATTAAACCCACGAGCACTCTGCCACTGAGCTACATTCCCATACCTTTTAATTTTTTTACTTTGAGACAGTGTCTTGCTAAGTTGCCCAGGGTGGCCTTGGGGTGTGTGTGTGTGTGTGTGTGTGTGTGTGTGTGTGTGTGTTTACTGTGGATTCAACTCAGGGGAATTCTACCTCTGAGCTACACCCCCAGCCCTATTTTTTTCTTCATTTTGAAACAGGGTCTTGCTAAGTTGATGAGAGTCTCACTACTTGTCCTCGAACCTGCGATCCTGCTTTCTCAGCCTCCCAAGTACTGAGATTATAAACATATACCACCAGCTTTGACCTTGATCTTTCAATCTTCCTATCTCAGCCTCCTGAGTAGCTGGGATTACCACCATGCCCAAAAATATTTTTTAATATCCCTTGCTATTTTTTCTTCGATTCAAAAGTTATTTATATGTGAGTCGCTTAATTTTAAATAGTTGGTAATTTTTCCAGATTCTTTTTGTTATTTCTAATTAATGTTATGTGGGCAGAGAACATTGTGGGGGGGTGAGGGAGGGAGAGAGATTGAGAGAGCCATTGGGGATTGAACTTGGTGGCATTCTACCTCTGAGCTGCACCCTCAACTCAATTTTATTTTTTATTTTGAAAAAGGGTCTTGCTAAAGTGCTGAGGCTGGTCTCAAACCGCAAGTCTCCTGTTTCAGTCTCCAGAGTACTGGGATTATAAGTGTGTGCCCCCACGCCTGTTTGGAGACCATTCTTTGTATGACTGCAGTTCTTTCTGTGTGAGTGTATATGTGGTACTGGGGATGGAACCCAGGGGAATGCTACCTCTGAGCTACAGCTCAGCCCAGTGTTTTGAAACAGGGTATCACTAAGTTGTGGCGGGCCTCACCAGATTGTTGAGGCTGGCCGTGCCTAGGATCCTCCTGTCTCAGCCTCCCAAGCACTGGGATTACAAGCTTGCACCACCATGCCCGGCATATTCTTTATCTTGAAACAGGGTCTCACTAAGTTGCTGAGGCTTGTGATCCTCCTGCCTCCACCTCCCAAGTACTGGGATTACAAGGGTCTGCCACTATGCCTGGTAGATTGCAGTTTTTTTAAATTGTTTCTGGCCTAACATTTGGTTTATCTTGATGA